>NC_046966.1:21290244-21487744 GCF_009769545.1 Cyclopterus lumpus
CCCGTCTTTTTCTGCTTAGTCCACCTCGCGGATGTCTGCGACCGTTTTGTGTCCGAGATAAGATCCAGAGACAGAAAGAAGAGGTGCGCAGATGGTCTGACTGATTTGAAGTATTTCATTAATTTGTTTACAAGGTGGCTTAATTATAGGGCTGGCATCACCCACATGTCTCAGAGGTAACGGCACGCGGAAAAACAGTTGCGTACGTTCACAGGAAGTTGCCGGTTAGATTGTGTATTTGTACCATTGCTCAGAATCTATTTGGTTGTGCAGGCGAGAGAAGGTTTTGAGTCAGAAAACTCCCAAAACGAGCTCAAAGAGGCCATAAAAGCTCTGCAGAGTGTTGATGCTTTAAAATGTGCATGCGTAGATACACACCCTCTCAAACGAAGGTGCTGGCCCGGTGATGAAGACGAGGACCGGCACACGCCCAACCCACCGGCCCTTCTTGTCTCTTTGCAGCCAATCCTATCGACGTCCTGCAGGTCCTGGAGCTGTCGGAGGACATGGAGGGCGTGTCGTTGGAGTCCGGACTGTGCACCAGCAGACAGGGACGAGGGGAGACGGACCTCTCCTTCAAGATCGACAAGAAGATTCAACTGAGCGCGCCCACAAATCAACTCTTCCCTGGTAATGGAACTCAGTGTGAGCTTGTTTGATGGAGGAAACATATTTGGTCATTGAGAGCCTGCATCCTAATATATGTGTATGTGTGTGTGTGTGTGTGTGTGTGTGTGTGTGTGTGTGTGCCTATTTTCTGCAGATTCGCCGTTCCCTGTGGACTTCTCAGTGATGACAACAGTCAGGGCTGTAAAAGGCTCACAGGTCTTCCTCCTCTCGCTGTACGACTCGCAGGTACGTCGGGATGTTGACCCCAAACTCACACTTCATGCCGAATGTGCAACAACTCTTCTACTAACAACAACAAACCTTTTCCTTTAATCTTCAGGTAAACTTGTCCGCCATAGTATAATATGCTTGACTGGCATTGAGGAAAAAACCATGAACCCGGCAGCATCACCGGTTGTCGTCACAATGGGAATATGTATTTGCTAAATACAACATTTGTGCTCTATGCAACTATTATGTAAATACCATATTCCAGCTACACTGACGTATGAATGAAAAGAACCTGAATACACCAGCTGATGATTCTTTGTTGTTGTCTGGCATGAAAACTGCGTCCCCCTTCTCCCATCATCCCTCGTTCCTTCCATCTCTCAGGGCACACAGCAGCTGGGTGTGGAGGTGGGCCGCTCTCCGGTCTTCCTGTATGAGAACCACGAGGGTCAGCCACCTCCAGAGCTGTACCCCACCTTCAGGAAGGTCAACCTGGCTGATGGCAAGTGGGTAACTACACAACAACACACACACAGGCAGCTATACGCACACACTTTCTTTTCTGTTTCGCCTGCACACACAACCTCCTCAGATAATAACAAAAGTAGGACGGTGAGTGATGTTCTTCTTCTTGCCTGCTTCCTGCCAGGTGGCACAGAGTGGCCTACAGTGTGGAGGGCCAGTCCGTGACTCTCTACCTGGACTGTGTCAAGGTGGACACCCTGGACCTGCTCAGAGGTCACGACCCCCACGTCAGCACTGAGGGGGTCACGGTGTTTGGAACGCGACTGCTGGACGAAGACGTGTTCGAGGTGTGTGCATTTATTGTGTGTGTGTGTGTTGTGTACAAAGACATGGAGGGGGTAAGTTAATGGAGACGACACTCTCTCACTTTAAGTATAAACCTATTTGACTTTTGTAAAAAAAAACAAAAAAACACTGCGTTTGGTGAGGAAGTGCCTCTGCTTGTTGCTGCTTGTTTGATTCATCCATCAAATGTTGACAAATGAATGACCGTGAGGGCTTTTCTCCTCACACTGCCCTCCAGTGGCCGTGAGCTCGTACTGCACCTTTACCTCAGCTCCAAACCTCGAGTGCTTGAACTTCACAAAGCTGCAGAGGATTTAAATGAATGCAAAGGGCTCGTAGATGTACTGTCAAAGGAAAGCTCGTCAGTAGTTATTGCAGTAATTAACACAGTCCTGCTTAAGCTCACAAAATTCAGCAAATTACTCACAATAAGCACAACAAAAAAATCTCCTCCAAATCTGTAGCTGCGTGAAGTCTTTGTTGGCTTTCGTGAGTTCTGTTTCTGTGGCGTCCTCAGTGGTGTGAGGTCAGATCCCGAGAATGACCATTGACCTTTTGTGGTCAAAAGAACCACTTGAGACTGAAGCTCTGCGGACGATTAACTGCAGAGCAACGATTAAAAGCGGTTCACTCACTTTGATCTGACTAAATGAACACATACAGTCTAAGATATGACAAGGCATGGGACACAGATGCTTATGACACGTCCGTCGGGCAAGGGCATAGTTATTCTACATCTTTATTTATGTAAATAGAAAACACAGAATGCAGGCAGTATATGGCAGTTCGACACAATAGTTTTGCTTTCAAGTATTTATTCTCCAGTAGCTCGAATTCTCTCATTTGACGTTATCTGATGTTATGTTTCAAGGGTCTCAGTGAGATTTTTCTGCTCACGTTCAAACACTGTCTGCAGCTTCAAAACAAACCCCACACATCTGTGTTTTCTATTCATTTATGCACCAAAAACGTGCTCTTATAAGATAACGGTCACAATATGTAGAATATTAAAAGAGAAATCCAGCCGTAGGCCATGCTTTACGTGGTTGCTCCGCGCTCTGACATGTCGACCTGCCGACGGCTGTAACCACTGACAGTGAGGAGCAGTGACATGATGTGCATTCCTGATCTGCTTCCACTGACGTCGACTCACAGCTCAGTTTTATGTGTGTGTGTGTGTGTGTGTGTGTGTTGTTGTTGTTGTTGTGACACAGGGAGACATCCAGCAGCTGTTTATCGTGGATGACCCCGGAGCAGCAGAGACGTACTGTCAGGACTACATCCCGGACTGTGACGCCCCTTTGCCCTACGACGGGATATTAGCAGAGGCCGAGGAGGTGAGCCCCCCCCCCTCTCACAGCCAATCACAGGAGACCGAGGGAGAGGGAGAATCGGAGAGAGAGAGAGAGAGAGAGAGAAAGATGAGCCACATGTGGGACCCCGCTAAAGTCTTTCAGCCGGCCTGGTTTATTCCACACTTCAACGCACGCTGCGAGGCATCTCAGGTGTTGGATGTTGTAAATACAGACTGTTGTTTTAAAAAGCAAAAGAGCCCCTTGAGGTTTAATTTGTAAGAGGAGAAACTATTATTAAGTATTTATGGACAGTTTAGAAGAGAATAAAAAAGAAAGACGGATGGTTTAATTATTTTTCAGTCAAATTCGGGGGCACGCAGAGTCACATATTCAGCACACAAACATCTCACCACTAGTTTGAGGAGCGTCACTGTATTTCCTCGCCGTCTGTACGAAACCTCCATTTTTAAATGAAGTAATAAATCATCCCAGCCGTGTGCACTGAGATCTCTCACTATATTTCTCTCTTTCTCTTTGCCGGGTTCTTTGTGAAATGTTTCAAATCCACTTCCACTGCCGCCGTTTGATTTATGGTCTGGCTCACGGGTCAAGACTGAACTGGTTTATTGCGTTGGGTTGTTTTATCGTTCCGCCTGCAGAAATTCCATCTGGCCAACGGATATTTATGTGTCGTGTGACTTAATATGCATCCTCTGTTCCCTAAAACCGTCCATTTGATCACTTATATTTATCTTTTAGGAACATTTTAGAATAAGCCAACATAAAAACTATGTAACTTTTTTTTGCTTTTTTGCATTTGTTGTCAGGATCCCATTTTCATTCACATATCTTGAGGTGAGAGGTCAAGGGATACCTTTGGAAAATGGCCATACCAGTTTTTCCCTCGCCATAATTTAGGCTTTTATTTGGAGCGTTATACTTTACGGCACGCTGGCACGACTAAATGGATAAACATGTTAATCCATTGTGTATGTAAACACACACAATGGATTAACACGTTCATCCATTTCAATGTTCTGTGTATATAAACACAATGTAACGCATGCATCGTCTCTACTTTGATCCTTTCATTGTCGTCAGGTGGAGAGAATACCCAAGAAACATGTGGTGGAGGAGTTCGACTACAGTGACCACTACGAAGACCTCTCTGTTGCCACGGCGACAGCGGACCCTAATGTCACAGAGTACGAGGTGAGACTCTTGAGCGTGAGCGTGTTTTTATTTTTTATTTTTCCTTCTTTCCGGCCCTCACGTCTTGCCTCTGTGACGGTTCGTCGGACAGGTCGTAGAGTACGAAGACTACGACAACGCGTCCAATCTGTACCCCGTGAACGAGTACGAGTACGAGGAGGAATACGACGATCGCTACGGGCCGGCCGAGAGGGAGCGAGAGCACTCTGTCAACACACAGGTACCGTCCGAAAACCATCAAACGCCACGTTGTACGTAAACTAGACGGTATGAACGTACCCGTTTGTGCCCTTTTCTTCATCTGCTACTGTTGTTCACACGTCTTTATCCTCCTCCTGTCATTAGGACATTCCAGAGAAAGGAGACAAAGGAGAGCCGGGCCATTTGGGAACGGTAAGAAAAACGCACAAAGGCTTAAACACATACACAACCACAGGGAGGCGTGACGCTGTTTATTACGGCGTCCACAGCATCGAGTATCAAAAAAAAAACGGTCAAGATTGGGAAGGAAGGCGTCAAACGATTTGTCGAATTCTTTGTGGCCAAATAGTGAAAGAAAGCACGTCCCGTGTCTTTTCCACCGAGTTCAAGGAAAGGTTATGAGGAAAAGACAAGAGGAAGGACTTAGGAAAAGACAATCGCAATGCAAAGAGAAGAGAGGTTTTCCTCGTTCCAGTACAACAAGTCAGAAAGCTTAATGGTCAAGAAAACTTTTATACTTTTGATACGAAAAGCAGCCATCTTGGATTTTGAGGTCAGGGTTGTTTAGGTTTTTTCTGGCTTCGTCTCTCCAGTTGAAAGGGATCGCAGCGTTACACCAGGCTACCTAATTATGTGAGGGCGGACGCATTAAATGCTTAAAATGTTGCTGCTGCAAAGGATTATGGGACAGCATCATCTCCTTTCCTTTGGCAAAGGATGGACCCAGAGTACCGTATGCTAAAGGAGGTAGGAAGAGGAAGCATTGAATCACGTTTCCTTCGCAGCATACTTAATACAAAAAAATTCATGAATCAGTTTAAACTTCTCAGCTTCAAAGAGGGAAAAAAACATTAGTATCTCAGACGTGAATTGTCTACATAGATGTAGATGCAGAAGATATATTTGAGGTAAAACACAGAAACAGTGATGACGATGTAGAAACAGTGTTTGTTCACCAGAGAGCTCAACAATTTCTCAATTGATGTTCTCGAGAATTTAAGGAAGGAATTTATTTGTCACATGCATTAAAAAGCAATGAAAAACATATAATGCAATATATAACTGTAAAAGTTCAATGTGACACGCATTACTTACCATTTGTTGTGTTAGAAATGGCCTCAAACATCCTGAATTGAACCTACAATCAATCAGAACTTTATTCCCGATTCCAGATAAAAGACTTGACATATCATAAATACAAAAGCACAATAAAAACTCATAGTTTAAGAATAATGACTGTAACAATGTCTCCACAGCTGGGATTTTGTAGCGTGTGGTACAAAACCATTATAGATAAACTCAAGAGGATTTCCATTATCAGACTCATTTTGCTGGCAGATACATTTGTACATTTGTATTTCCTCAAACAGCTTGTAGAGTATTAACCCCTGCAGCCACAAACATTTCATTTGCACGATAGAGGCTCAGCACTAATCTCACAGCATCATTATAAGCTGCTTGAAGTCTGTGCACACCTTAACACACCACTTCAGAGAAGAAAAACTAAGTGCGTTTTCTGTGAAATGTCTGCAGGGAACGCAGATCACAGGACCATACGGGCCTCCAGGACCTGAGGTGAGTGGATCTTTTTCTTCTTTGGTGAAACCTGTGCTGCATGTGGCCGTGTTATGTGCAGCTTGGAACACAGGACCCAAACGCCGTCAACGATGGAAAAGTAACCTTTATTGCTAAACAGGATTCCAAAACAGTCTTACACACAAGATCTTCCACGATCTAGACAAGACGAACCGACAAAGGGGAATGACATGAACAGGACTTAAATACAGAGGGCTGGTGCAGGTGATTGGACACAGGAGGAAACAATCAGGAACAGGGCAGACAATCACAGGGACAGGAAGTGAAGAGAAACAGAGGACACGAGAGACAAGGACTTCAAAATAAGACAGGAAACACGAAACAACACTACAGATCCTGACAGGCCGGGGAGGTCAAAGGGGGTCAAACTGCAGTGACGTTTAATATGGAAGCTCGCAATTACACACGTGTTATAATTCCACTGTTGAGGGATTCAACTGTTTTTGTTCCGCGTGTGCAGGGAGAGGCGGGATCTTCTGGAGTGACAGGACCAGTGGGACCTCGAGGAGACCCAGGAGAGCTGGTGAGGACCGCCCTCTGTCTGCTGTGCGAGTGACTGAGTCCACCTACCTCTAGACGTATGTGTGTGTGTGTTTGTGTGTGTGTGTGTCCATAACTGTCCTCCTCCATCTCCTCTCAGGGACCGCAGGGGCGGCCGGGCCTCAACGGAGTCGACGGGGTACCGGGTCCCCCAGGAAACATCGTGCTCATACCGGTAACTCGAAGAGACGTCTGTGTGGCCCCGCGGCCTCTCGAGCTGCAGTGGCGCTGCTCTGGCAGTTATTTGGTCCCATTAACCCTCAACGGAGCCCCGGGGCAAATGGGAATGTTTGAATGTCGTAACTGAGAAATGTGCTGGCTCAGGATCGGTGCTTAAGTTTTTCCTGAACCCATATAAATCATGTACTATATGTAGGTGTCAATCAAACATTCAATTTAGCTCCTCAGTGTATATATATATATATATATATATATATATATATATATATATATATATATATATATATAAATAGATTTGTTGTGACGTCATTTGATTGATCCCTTTAAAACTTAATTGGGTGTTTGTCTGGGTTAACATCTGGAGACCAGATCATCTCATTTTCACACCATTCAGAAACCTCTCGTATGGAAGCCTCCGATTTGTCCTTTAATTTCACCCCCTCTGCACCCTTTTTATGCAAAACTTGAATAGCAGTGCTACATATTGGCCACTGGGTGGGGCATTGAGTTTGACTTAAAAGCATATTATGTGTGTGTGTGTGTGTGTGTGTGTGTGTGTGTTTGTGCAGTTCCAGTCAAGTGGTGATTCAAAGACAGGTACGCAGGTGGTTTCTGCGCAGGAGGCGCAGGCTCAGGCCATCCTGCAACAGACCAAGGTACACAAGCGTACACATCTTAAACACACAAACAGAGAGCCGATGGACCACTGAAGTGTGTGTGTGTGTGCGTGTGTCACTGTCTGACTCCTTCTTCCTCCTCTTCTAGTTGGCTATGAAGGGACCTCCAGGGCCACTTGGCCTCAGGGGAAGACCCGGCCCACTGGTGAGTAAGATATGTCCGCCGTTTGATTTTTGGGGGAGGGGAGGGGCAGGTGAAGGGTGAAGAATAAGTTGGAGAATGAACTGGAAGATTTTAAGTGCAGTAAAGCGTTGTGCTACGCTATAGATAGCTCCCTGAACAAGGTGAAATAAATGTAACAGTTTAGACTGACACGTGCATAGCAAGGCATTACAACACACATGTTGGTTATTGCGAATCAGGATACATCACCTGTTTTAAAACGGCTTTATTAATTCATGGTGTTAAAACAGCCCGTTGCACTCACTCTCTCATTAGTGCCCAAAGTGTCCTGTAGATTCAGGAAGTCCCATGAAAACAAAAGCAGAAGCAATAGATGCCTTTTTAGATTGCAGGTCAAGTCCGATCGGTGGATTCGTACATTGCATGTAAACACACGTGCACACAATGGATCCTGAAGCAGTAGACCCTGTTTGAACAACTGAATGTTTTCATTCCCAGGGTGCAACGGGTCCCTCTGGGCTGAAGGGGGCCAGCGGCGAGACGGGCCCAGGGGTGAGTCAGCTGTTTGTCATGGCAACACGCTCAGCACCTCAGTCATATTTTTGTACAACTCTTGAGCTGCTCTCTCCTCCCCCACCCCCCACCCACAGGGTCCTGCAGGACAGCCAGGTTTCATAGGTCAGAGCGGACGACCTGGGAAAAGAGTGAGACTATTTACTGGAGTCGTTTCTCAATAAATAGCATCCTCTGTGATCTCATTATTATGTTCTCTTATCATTATTCACTCTTATTATTTTGCTCTCGTTGTACAGAATGATCATCAAATAGTCTTTTTTTTCAGTTTGTCAAACCTTTTAAAGATTGTGAGTGAGGAATCCAACATGTCTAATTAGTGTGCGTGTGTGTGTGTGTGTGTGTGTGTGTGTGTGTGATTTTTTTAGGGTCGAGCGGGTACAGACGGGGGCCGTGGTGCGATAGGAGAGATCGGAGGAAAGGTGAAGAAGAACCGCTGTCACACTGATAACTTACTGACTGCTCCGCCCTCTTAAAATATGAACTAATCTGCGTCTTCTTCTCAGGGAGACAGAGGGTTTGATGGCTTACCAGGTCTCCCTGGAAACAAAGGACATAATGTAAGTTATCTGGCTGAATAAGTGAGTGGTGCTAATTCATAATCCCAAACCCTAACCTCAGTGTGTGTGTGTGTGTGTGTGTGTGTGTGTGTGCTTTGTCAGGGGGAAAGGGGAAAGCAGGGTCTTGTAGGTCCTTCTGGAGAGCCCGGAGAAAGGGTGAGAGGTCACTGTGGTGTTCATGATGTTTATGCAGGTTTGTGTTTGAGTATGTGCAAGATGTGTTACGTTTGTGTTTTTCACACAAAAGGGCTCTGAGGGTCCAAATGGACCAAGAGGACAACCGGGCGACTCTGTAAGTGTTGACACACAATCAAATAACACACACAATAAATGAAGGTTTTTAAATGCGCGGCCATTTGATTTAATGTGGCTTTAGTCTTTAGGCTGCATTTGTGGAGTTGTACACAGGTACGGACTCTGATGCTAAATAAAGCCCACACAATAGTGACGTTTAGAAAGTCATTCTAGATGAACTGGAGGAGAAGGGATTCGAGCACTGCTTCTTAGTACACAAAAGTCATTTTTTATATTTGGCCCGGCACTGTGAAACCGAACCAGCCTCTGATTCAGACGAGCCACATGACTTGTTAAAGGGCCCCAGTCAGCATGTTATATATTGTCTAAAAGTCTAAAAAGACATGAGACTCGTGTGGATCTTTGCATCTAACTCTCAGCTAAAAACTCACATGTGTATTTCACCTTATGTCAAACTATTGTAGCTATGATTCCTTAAATCTACTTTCTTTTTATTCCATGATGGACAAAGTTATACATGGTAACCAAACAAAAGAAACCCCATGTATTCAAATATAAAAAAATAGATACCCATGTACTGTTCTTCTGTACTAGTATATTGATCCCTTAGTCCCTTGACGAAGTCTGGATTTTTAAACAACCCTTTGAAGTAGAGAGAATCAGCCAAAGTACTCTCTTAAAAGGTTCTCATTCTTAAGAACCATTGTTCCAATTGGTCCTCACAAAGATACAAGTACAAGGGGGCACACACACACACACACACAAACACACACACACACACACACACAATTATATTACATTTTACTGTGATGTGTATTTCAGGGTTCCAGAGGTCTGAACGGCCCCAGAGGTCGTCCTGGGCCCTCGGGCCAGCCTGTGAGTGTCTGCAGACACACACACACACACACGCACACACATTAATCACACACATTAATCTCCGTTCTCTGCAACAGTAAAGGACATAATATCACAGTAAATATCTCACCTATGGGTTTGACTGTGCAGTGAAAGCACCGCTCTGCTCACCAACATGAATACAGCTCCCTATCAGATGGTGATGTTACTGTTACATGATGTCATATCATTCTTATCGCATCTGATTAAAAACTACCGTCTCTCTGCCAAATACAATCTGTGCAAACACACCCTGAGCATTTTTTTTTACCCCCAAATTTGCATTTGTAGAGTTGTTGTTCAGAGTTGGTTATTTAAGCATTAAATGCCTCCAGCAAGAAGGTGGCTGATAATTTTCAGTTTCATTTAATTTTTTATGAAAAGCCTCAGGAACATTCCCGTTAAAGATACGAGGCGATGCCCCCTTTTTATTTATTTTCATCAGATTGTCTGACAGAAAAAATATATATTTTAGGAATAGAGGGCACAACCAGAAAATAAACACCATACAGGGGAATGACTTGCTTTATAGAGTTGACAACTCGCAGTCTGCTTTTAAAACTGATTCTCCTCGATTTACCTTTTTGAGTTTTTATTAAAATGCTCCATTTCTGTCACTCAAGCACGCAGAAGTATTAACTCCTCCTTTCTCTCCCCACAGGGCATTAAAGGAATTGACGGGGTTCAAGGTTCAAAGGGAAACATAGTGAGTATTATACGGGGGAGTAGTAAAGACGGAAAAGAGCCCGATAACAAATGACTTCCCGTGACATTATTTCCTGTTTGTAACAGGGAGCCCTGGGGGAAATCGGAGCACCTGGACAGCAAGGCAACCCCGGCATTGTGGTGCGAGCAGAGAACAGATACCCACAAAATTAACTAGCATTAAATGCATGCACAGAAACACTAATGCTGCATCTCTCCTACAGGGTTTCCCTGGTCCTCAGGGGTTAGTAGGGCTACCAGGAGAAAAGGTAAGACACTTCTATTACGATGTTCCACTTTGGGGTGAAGGAGTTGTGATAGATCCTCTGATCCTCGCTTCGTAGGGGCCTCAAGGGAAGAAAGGGTTGCAGGGTTTATCAGGAAACGACGGGCCCTCTGTAAGTACACGCACGTTTGTACGACTCTTATTGACACAAAGCATTCCCTCGTCCTTAATCCTAACTTTTAACGTCACAACCGCACGCCTAAGTTCATATATTAACACGTCTTTCTTGTCATCAGGGTCACCCCGGAAGAGAAGGGACTCCAGGGGAAAAAGGACTGCCGGTAAGTCTGCTGTATGCATGTTGTGTTGCTGTGGTTACGGTTAACTAGATGGATTCAACAAACAAGATGTGACATGGTAATGAGTGAGCTGGTAGATAGATTTAGTTTAAGCTTTGTGCTAAGCTAACGCAGGACGTAGCATCATATTCAATAATAATGCTCTCGTCTGAGTCTCAACAAGAATACTAATAATCCCAAAATGACGAGCTGTTCCTTTTTAATGTGCGTCTGTTCATTTGTAGGGTCCTTTGGGAGTGCAGGGCCCCGTCGGATACCCTGGACAACGAGGAGTTAAGGTGGGAAACGCACACGTGACTCTGCTTTCACCGATCCTCTGGATTTAACATCACCCGATGAATTTCATGGTCCTCTATTGGTCGAAGAAATCTCTTCATGAATCGAAAGAATAACAGCGAGCCACTCCCACTTTAAGAATTCAAGTATCTCGGGTGTCTCGAGGTGAGGGTAGTATGGAGCGTGAGATGGACAGCAGTGATGCCGCCGTGAGACTGTGGATACAAGCGGCTTCCTTATAGGTTCACTGGGCTCAGCCTGAGTGATGGAGTGAGGCAGCTCAGACATCCGTAGGGACCTTCAAGGTCGAAAGAGGCCAGATTAAGTGGTCCGGGCATCTGATCAGGGCGCCTCCTGGGCACCGCCCATTAGAGATCTTCCGGTTGCATCCAATTGGCCCTCCGGACACTCGATTTATCTCGTCTGGTCAGGAAGAGCTGGAAGACAGGATGAGAGGATGACAATGGACGAATAGAGGGGAAAATAAGGCTCGCTTTTTGTAGTTGTAGAAAGGTTTACTCTTCCAAGACCACATTTCCTCGTCAAAAGAACAAGCAGGTTATGGTTTCTACTGCCAACTGTCGGGTTTAATGGCAAAGCATGCGAGCAGTTTGATATTCTCGCTTCCTCGTGAAGATGTCAGCCAGCAACCGAGTATCATCATTTCATGCTCTCTTGTTGACTTCCTGTTTGGGTTTCTCTCCTGTTTGACAGGGAGCCGACGGAATAAGAGGATTAAAGGGAAGCAAGGGCGAAAAGGTGAGAGAGACGGAAAGGATGTTCAGTCCGAGATCATTCGGGTTGTTTGGTTTCCTGATAATAACATTTTATACCTGTGTGTGTGTGTGTGTGTGTGTGTGTGTGTGTGTGTGTGTGTATATATATATATATATATCTGTGATTTTATGTTCTGCTTGTGAAACTGCATTCCCTTTCTGTCTGCAGGGGGAGGATGGTTTCTCGGGGGCCAAAGGAGAGATGGGAGCAAAAGGGGACGATGGAGAAAACGGAGTTACAGGCGCCCGAGGAGAGGACGGGCCCGAGGGGCCCAAAGGACAGATGGGTCTTCTAGGAGACGCTGGGTCTTCCGGTATTTTTGGAGAGAAGGTAGAAAGCGAAACTGATAAAAGAGTATCACTAAATATTCTTTGACTTAGATTAGAAGTTCTTAAACTTGTCACTCCGGCTGTTTTTCAGGGGAAACTGGGAGTTCCTGGTCTGCCGGGATATCCAGGGAGACTGGGGCCAAAGGTAAGATGAATGAAACAACTAAAATAATCGATGATCCATTATATTAATCTTAGAGAATTGCAGATGTTGTAGATATCATTTATTCAAAGTGAATGTGTTCTCCTTCCTCTTGCTCTTCAGGGCTCTGATGGATTTCCTGGTTCGCTGGGATCTGCGGGAGAGAAAGGGAAGAAAGTGAGGAGAAGGTTTAAAAATCAACGATTGTTGATATTGTATCAGGAAAAATCAGACTTTTCCCATTAATGTTCTGTCTCTGTTTGGTGTTGCCCAGGGTCCTGCAGGACAACCAGGAGGCGCAGGCCAGCGGGGTCCGAATGTGAGTGATGAAAATCAAAACAAAAACGTTCCCGAGTTCAGTCGGCAATAAATTGCAACAGGAAAGTGAGATAATAATAATTCTGCTGCAAGCAAATCAAGTTGAGCTCTTTAGAAAATATCCAGAATGCAAAACCATGTGAGTCAGATGACTGGAAATGGAGAGTTCAGTCCGGGTCCCCTCTCCCAGATTATCCTCTCATCCATTAGTTGTCCGTTTGTAACTCGAAGGTTTTCTTGTCTTGAGGGCTCCGTTGCACTTAAAGCACCGGCCAGTGTATTTGAGCACCTTGTAAAAATGTTTATTAGCGTTCAACTCCTGCTTCCATCAGGCACTAAAGACTCACGGGATATTGTGTGTTGTTGAAATGGTCATTTTACTGCATCTTAAATGTGTTCAGTGGTAAATACACAGATTAAATAATTATTAGATTAGGTATGAATATACTTGGAGGCTATGAAGTTAAAATGGTGCATCTATTCTGCACTACACCTTCAAATGTAAGCACTGTTAATGGTACAATAAAGCAGTTATAACTAATAATATTATAGTAACACTGTATCATGAGATATTGTATCATGTCAGTGTAATAGAGTTTCTTTAGTGCCTTTCAGCTCTTTGTTTTGTTTTATCTTCCTGCTACTTTACTTGTTTTGTCATTTACAGACTGTAAGCGACTGTCTGGTGAACATAGTGTTATTATTATATTAATAATTATTAATTTAGCAGCTAAAGAGACAAGAGATATTTTACTCAGGTGTTGGTGGAGACCGAAAACTGAGCTAAAAGGAGAGACTCCAAATCTATGCTAATGTTGCCCTGTGTCTGATGTGTAGAGAGGCCACAGTTTGACAACAACAACAACAACAACAACAGGCATATTAACTAAAAAGGGAATAATAAGTTGTGCTTACGGTTGGAAAAATATCACCAACCACCGGCCAAAGGCTGGCGTGGAAGATTTGCTTCACTCCTTTTGGTCTTTCTTTCACCGCAGGGCGCACGAGGCGGCAGAGGGGCAAAAGGGCCCACCGGGAAATCAGGAGAAAAGGTCAGCTGACTCTCCTCTCAGCCAATAGTAGCACCCCGTCAGCCATCGTGAATGGGTGAATGTTAGCTGTTGTGCTTGTATCCGTCACTGCTCCCATGTTCTTCTCACCCTCTTCCATCTTTCAAAGGGCTCCTCCGGACATGATGGACCGCAAGGATCTCCCGGAGAGAGGGTAATAAAAAAACACAAATAATATATCGTTATTAATTGATTGACCAGCTGATTGACCTGTTATAACGGCTGGTTATGTTTTTAATTTTTTTTTAATTTAGGGGCCTCAAGGGCCGCAAGGAAGAAATGGAGAGTCGGGACCTAAAGGATCAGGCGTGAGTTGTGACACGCACACACATTTAAAGTTGATTTATTAGTTATAGTCTTTAGATTTACTCCACCGCTTCAGTCCTCTCCACCCAGTCTGTAAATATAAACATACTCCGTTTGTACAGCATGCCGACCGATGCTATGGATAATTTCCCAGGTATATACAGTATATATATGTAGGTATATACAATAAGGTTGACCCCTTTTTCCACCGCTGTGGCTCTTTTATACCAAATCAATGTTATAGTTTTTTTCATGAATTGCTTTTGAGGAAGATTGAAGATAGGAACACAATAAGAACATATCTAAAATCTCCCTCTTACACAAATAGAGCAAGAACATTTCACCTAGCTGCACAGTCTTTCAAAAATACAAAAAGTTTCAAACCTCGACGAACAGAGTTTGACCTCTAAGACGGTATCGGATCTTTTACATTTGTATTCAATATCGTGCCTTGGATGGCAGGTGGTATTTTGTTGTGCTGCAGGCAGAAAGCTGTCAATATTTCATGCTGCTTAAGGAGAATTAATCGTTTTCTGACAAAAAAATATTTTCCGATTTGAGAAGGCGCTGGAAAGAAGTCCTCGTCATACGCAGCGATGAATCACCTCCAGGTGACGGCGCCTGCACTTGAGCATTTGACAGCTCAATGAATAAAGCACTTTCTATGTGTGTGTGTGTGTGTGTGTAGGGTCCAGCTGGGAAAGACGGACTTCCAGGTCACCCAGGTCAAAGAGGAGAGCCGGTGAGTGAGGTCAAAGTTCATACACACACACACACACACACACCGTATTTTGTTTTCCACCCATTTTTCTTTGTGACCGCAGGGATTCCAAGGCAAGACGGGGCCTCCAGGACCTTCAGGTGTTGTGGGGCCACAGGTGAGTTCAACTATGTGACTTCTTCGTGTTACGTAATATTCCTCTGTGGTGGAGGGGCTAAGTACCGCCCACCATGGAAACTTATTCTTTATAAACTATATACAATATAATAAAGGCGAGAGACAAATAATTATTTGTGTGCCATGAATTACACACATAATGTTTGTCAAGTAAAAAGAAAATATCGCACGTTTAAGAAGTACATGACATTGATATTGTAAAACAAAACTAAATGTCACAGCAACAAACTGGGACTTTATTGACTTAAAATGTATTTTTTTAAATTGGCAGACATCATGTGTGGCACAATTTAAACAGGCTTAAAAACAATGTGTCTCTCGCTATCGTGAATATTCTTTACAATATAAGGACCCATAGAGGACTTCATCTCTCTATATTACGACTAACTCAACGACCTCTCTCTCTCTCTCTCTCTCTGTGTGTGTGTGTGTGTGTGTGTGTGTGTGTGTGTGTGTGTTTCAGGGCAAATCAGGTGAATCCGGTCCCACGGGGGACCGAGGTCACCCAGGGGCGCCAGGTGTACCTGGAGAGCACGGTTTACCAGGGGCTGCTGGGAAGGAAGGCGGGAAGGTGAGTCGACACAGTCACTCGCGCACACACACACACACACACACACTGATTGTCAACATCTCATAGATTCAGCGTTTGTGTTTTGATTGTAAAATATTGTTGTTTTGTTTGTGTCTCAGGGGGATCCGGGTTTACCTGGGACACTTGGGAAGAGCGGTCCCCAGGGACTGAAAGGGTTCAGGGGGGGCAGAGGAGCCCCTGGAATCATGGTAACGCACACACAGATACTCGTACAGCAAAGTCATTTATGTTGTGAATTATTTCAGCTACTTAGTTCACATAACGTATGATCTCTCCAGGGACCTCCTGGTCTGAAAGGAGGATCGGGACCGACTGGATCCCAAGGATCCATAGTGAGTTACCGTACACCTCCTTTTGTATTAATACAGTTCTGGATAACTTCTAAATCTGTTCTGTGTTTTGTGAAATGAAAGTTTATTTAAGTCCAATGACTCCGTGATCAATGTATTCCCTCTGAACAAATGCACATATATACATTATCAACATTTTACCGCTGCCTCGGTACTTTTAATTGCAAATACCACGTTCAAGGACCAGCGTCTCCTGTCTGTAGGGGTCGACAGGTGAGAGGGGCCCTCCTGGATCAGCAGGGGCCATCGGACAGCCTGGTCGGGCCGGAGCAATCGGAGGACCTGGACCAATGGGAGAGAAGGGCGAGCCTGTAATTACGTCTCCTTTTCCCTACGTTACTGTATTTAGTACTTATTTGTATTATGTTTTCTTTAGATTCAGTGTGTGTGTGTGTGTATTTAGCTCTAATGCAGAATAAACACAAGTTCAATGTGTCTGTGTTCCAGGGAGACAAGGGTCCGGTGGGACCAGCGGGCCATGATGGAGAACAGGGTCCTGTGGGGATGCTGGGGGCCACGGGCCCTGCAGGTCCTCCAGGAGACGACGGGGATAAGGTGAACTGTGTTGCGAGTCAGAGAGGGCGAAGAGAGAGAGAGAGTGCGCGTTCGTGCTGCGATGATACATCTGGCGTCCTCTCTCTGCGTCCACAGGGGGAGCAAGGAGAATCCGGGCAGAAGGGCAGCAAAGGAGACAAAGGGGAAGGAGTGAGTCTGGAGCTGGAGGAGAGAACGCCAACACGGGCCCCGGTCGCCATAGTAACCAGAGTAGATTTGATCATGTCTGATTGTTTTCTCTCTCTCTTCCCCCCCCCCCCCCCCACACACAGGGCCCGCAAGGCCCCACTGGCACTCAAGGCGTCATCGGTCAGCCGGGACTTCCGGTGAGTCCAATCTCCTCTTTTGGTTCAAGCGTCTTCAAAAACCCGAAAAAGACCTCAAATCGCACGAACACGACGAGACGTTTTGCAAATATCACAAGTTCACGTTCAGAAAACCGACCGAGGAGCTTGTTTCCCACACTCCCCGTCTGGTGGCTGTAACTCTGGTTTGACTGTTTGTCTTGGACTCAGAATGCATTGATTGTGAAAGGAATAATTACACGCTCATTTGACTTCACATTGATCATATTTACATAGTTTCATTATTAGTAGATTCACGTTGCACATTTTACAGACTGGCTTCTCCAGAGTTTTTTTTTTATAACATTAGCTTCAGTTTCCACCTCTGATATAAAGAAAATTAATAAAAAGCAAGTTGGATGAGATAAAATTATATAGATAATAGTATGGATTGGCTTAATGTACTTAATGTACATTGGAAGAAGAAAAAAAATGATTTGGTCTTCGAGCTTTCTTGTTGAGCATCCTTAAGAGGATGAATATAAGCCCACTTATAAACATAAACGTTATCTCTCGGCCACTTAATCGGAGCGAAGACCAGAGTGTAAAAACTACAAATAACTAAACTAAACCTTTTAGTGAAAACGCACATTTCTGCCGCTCTGAATACTTTTGTTGCAAGATATTTGCAGGTTGGTAGTTTGCAGTTTTGTGTTTGTTTGTTTGTGTGTAAAAGCCTTATTAACTCTCAGCGAGAAAATCCACAAGCGTATTTCCAAAATAAATCAAACAGTGTCTTTCAACAGTGACACTGAAGCTGCACTCGTAAGCGTGACCAAAAAAGAAACATCCCACTTTTTTCCTTTTTTTAAATTTTTTTTAGCAATTTCGCCTTTCAAATCATGATCCTTCATAAACGATAACCTTTTGGTACTTTCTGTAGAAACTTCACTGAGTACTGTCCCGCCAAAACAACCGGTTTCAACGTGGAATTACATCACACTAGTGCAATAAATAAAAGATTGCATTACATTTAAGGTCATAAAGACACTCTCTCCTCTGTGTACCAGGGTGTAGATGGACTGCTCGGCCCTCGGGGCCAGCAGGGCATGTACGGCCCGAAAGGAGACGAGGGACTCCGCGGCTTCAAGGGCTCCAGAGGACCAATAGGATTACAGGTGAGACTCGAAGCATCAGTCCGGATCACTGGAGCGATGTCTCCAGAACAGACGGAGTGACGATGTCTCTCTCCACTTAAATCCTGTCGTCCCGTGTGTGTTTCTCAGGGCATGCCCGGCCTGCCCGGGGAGAAGGGCGAGAGCGGACACGTGGGCCTAATGGTGAGCATCTGTCCCTTATTCACCTCACACATGTTCCCCACTCATGAAATTAATGAACTGATTATTTACACGCTTGGTTTTAGGGTCCTCCTGGTCAGCAAGGCCCCTCTGGTCCTCAAGGACCGATTGGGGGACGGGTGAGTCTCACAGTGGTGTTTCTGCGTCCTCATTGAGTCAAGCGCTTGTTTGTTTGTTTTTTTAAATCTGAATAAATACCGAGACTGCTTCTCTGCTCTGTGAAGGGTCCGGCCGGTCGCCTCGGGATGATCGGACAGCCAGGTGTTGTTGGAGAGAAGGTACAGACATGGACAGTTCCAACTTGTGTGTGCGTATAGTGTGACGACGGTTTCCGACGCATTATTATTATTTCTCTCCCTCTCTCAGGGAGAGGATGGCGAGGCGGGGGACCCGGGAGCAGCCGGTGCTCCAGGAAGACTGGTGAGTTTGGTTTTTTTTGCTTGTTCAAAGGCGTCTTCGAACGGGCTCCCACCATCCTTCTCCGTCCCCTTAATCGCTCGCTCTGCTCCTTCGCTGCTTTAGGGGGCACAAGGAGACCAGGGGGAGAAGGGAGACACGGGCCTTTCAGGATCAGCTGGTCCACCAGGAGCCAGGGGCCTAACGGGGGAGGACGGAGCCAAAGGCAACGCTGTAAGAAACCACCATGCCAAAAGCCACTCGTTAACCCTGCACTGTTATTGTTACTACTGTTATATACTGTTACTATATACTGTTATATACTGTTACTATATAATGTTATATACTGTTACTATGTACTGTTATATACTGTTAGTATATACTGTTATATACTGTTACTATGTACTGTTATATACTGTTACTATATACTGTTATATACTGTTACTATATAATGTTATATACTGTTACTATGTACTGTTATATACTGTTAGTATATACTGTTATATACTGTTAGTATATACTGTTATATACTGTTACTATGTACTGTTACTATGTACTGTTATATACTGTTACTATATAGTTATATACTGTTAGTGTATACTGTTACTATGTACTGTTATATACTGTTACTATATAGTGTTATATACTGTTACTATATAGTTATATACTGTTACTGTTATATACTGTTAGTATATACTGTTATATACTGTTAGTATATACTGTTATATACTGTTACTGTTAGTATATACTGTTACTATATACTGTTACTACATACTGTTACTACATACTGTTACTATATACTGTTACTACATACTGTTACTACATACTGTTAGTATATACTGTTACTACATACTGTTACTACATACTGTTACTACATACTGTTACTATATACTGTTACTACATACTGTTACTACATACTGTTACTACATACTGTTACTACATACTGTTACTACATACTGTTACTATATACTGTTACTATATACTGTTACTACATACTGTTACTACATACTGTTACTACATACTGTTACTATATACTGTTACTACATACTGTTACTATATACTGTTACTATATACTGTTACTATATACTGTTACATACTGTCCAACATGATGCAACATGAAGCGCTGCAAATACACTTAGAACTTCTGTTTATATATTATATATAAATATTATGCCATAATAATGTTTAAGTTTATTTAAAGCAGCTCTTTTTCAATGTGCATTAACTACAAACGAGCTAAACCTCAGTGGCTCTCTTGTAATCTTTGGGCTCAAGAAGCTGCTGTGACTGAGACTGAAGAAAGAGAGCTACCTACGAAGAGGGGAGGCTTAAACTACATTTACTTGATTCTCAAGCTGTTAGCTGTAAAAGAGAAATATCCTTTTTGATGAGCTTCCTGGTTTGGTATTATCTAAAATACAACAATAATAAGAAGAATGAATAACTCAACTGAACTCCTGGTAAAGGTAACTAGCGTAATGCAGATCTCAGTAACTGACAGATTAGCTTTTGACCAGTGAAAATCATACGATTTGGAACTTTTTTTAATGTTGATTTAAAAATCTCAAATAAGTAGAAGGACCCACGGACTCTAGATATTTAAAGTATTACAAATGGGCAAGAAAGCTGATTGAACACATTCTCTGCTTTCCTCTTCAGTTCCATGAACATTATCATACATGATAAAAAGAATGAATGTTCTACAATCCGATGCTAAACCAGCTCTGCTCCCTCTCAGGGTCCTCCAGGTCTCACCGGGGACCTCGGGCAGCAGGGAGAGGCCGGACCCAATGTGAGTGCCTGCTCTTTCGCTCCTTCTTCAAATTATCTTTCAGTTATGGAAAAATCCTGCAAAATTGCCAGAGATGACCGAAACTATCTTTCTGGGATAAAAAAAACACGTAATGTTACTTCGTTTTAAGGACGCCGCTGAAACTTTTTGTCTTTTCACAGGAGCAATTCTGTGATAGTAAAACGCAATGGAACAAAACACGTTACATATGTTTAAGGGGAAATGTAAAAAAAGGCCAAATTAATTGGATCTCTTGAACTTTTCATTTTGTGGAGAAATTAAACAAATGAACAACGACCTCGGTTTTATTCCTCTTCCTTAATATGTCTCATAATTAAAATCTTGCATGTAAAGACATCTTCCAATATATTATCTGGTGTATATCGCCTGCCCACTCTTTGTCTGACCTCATCAGGGTGTGGACGGTCTGCCCGGGTCTAAAGGAGACACAGGAGACCCCGGGAAATCGGTGAGCTCCTCCCTTCTACGTCACACACCACAAGGACGTCCACGACGCTCTTTAATTCATAAACAAGAAACAAGAAAGATGCAGTCGTCATACAATCCAATGAGTTTCTTCCTATTCCTCAGGGACCACCGGGAGCAGCAGGAGAACCTGGACCATCTGGACCTCCCGGGCGAAGGGTTTGTGTTTGTGTTTTTGTGTTGTTGTGAGGACGAGGTTGAGGGTGTTATTGCATTCTCACAGTGTGTTCAAGTTCTTTGTCATATGCACAACAATTACAGAGTCTCAGGCTCCCACCAACAATGCTGATGTATAAAAATAAAAGGTAAAAAAAAATTAGACTTTAAACATAAAATAGAGTAAGTTAAATTGAAAATATATGTCGATAAGAGAAATGTAAACAGGAATGCAGGTAATGTGTGTGCAGAATATTAGTTGTAAAACCGTAAGTAAACGAATATGAAAGCTGAAAGGATCGATTGCGTGTGTGTCCGAGTTTAAAATGTTCTAAAATGTTCCTCTTCAGGGCCACTTGGGAAAAACAGGGAAAGAAGGAAAGGGGGGTCTGAAAGGAGCGAAGGTGAGTGCTCGGAGGCAACTCTTTGAGGAAGAACATCTGTACGCTCGCAGCGTCATGAAGGTCACCCTGTTCTCCGTTTCTTTTTAGGGTGCTCCTGGTCTGGAGGGGCCCATAGGGAAAACGGGGCCCGTAGGTGCCCAGGGACACCCCGGCAAGTCAGGCCCTCAAGGTTTAAGAGGGATCCCCGGCTATGGCGTAAGTCGGGCGGTGAAGAGTGAAACAGTTGAAGACGGAAAGAAAAAAAGATGGAGGTTAAAATACTTGTGTGTGTTTGTGTGTCTCTCTCAGGGGGAGCAGGGTTTAAATGGACCACCCGGTCAAACAGGACCCCCAGGCCCCATGGTAAGAGGCCTCAATCGAAAACACAACGTAGAAAGAGTGTGACAAATAAATGAGTGTTGTAATCCCATCATAACTTTGTCCCTTCAGGGTCCGTCGGGATTACCAGGACTCAAGGGAGACCACGGCAAGAAGGGAGACAAGGTGCGCGCATACTCAACACACACACAAGAACATTCACTCTGACCTTCACCCTCACTTTGACCCTGAGCCGATTTGTGTCACCCTGTGCAGGGTCACGGTGGTCTCATAGGTCTGATCGGGCCACCAGGGGACATCGGAGAGAAGGGCGACAGAGGACTGCCAGGAAACCAGGGCCTGTTGGGTCCGAAAGGAGACGAGGTGCTGAACATGTATTACAAACAATAGACAAAACCCCTTATTGTGTTACCAGCAACTTAATCCACCTTTAAAGGATAAAGCTGGCAGGATAAAGCTGTTCTCGTTCTCTGACTGTTTGGTTTCTTTCATGTTTAATATCAGGGTCTGGGTGGTTCAGCAGGTCCCACCGGCCCCCCCGGCCCCAGTGGTCTATCTGTGAGTATACAAAGTAATCTTGACATGGGGTTAGTGGGACATGTGTTCATCTTCCCTCTGTGTATCTTTAGCTTTAACTCTTTACTTCCTCTCGCAGGGTGCTGGTGGTACAAAGGGCTCTAAAGGAAACCAGGTACCTGTGATGCTCTTTGCTTTATTTGATTGAATTAGTCAGTATACCGTCACTGTCATTGAACGAATCCCTGTGCTCTGTGTACGTATTTAGGGTCCAATCGGTCCCAGGGGAGACATCGGGCCTGCAGGACCTCCAGGACTACCAGTGAGTTCTGCTTGCATACATTTAGTACATCAACCAACCATAAAACTCTTATAACTTAGAATTAACACAAACAAAACCCCATCTGTGTGTCTTGTGCTGCATCCTCAACCTGTCCACCACCTGTATGTACCTCCTCTCCTCTCCTCTCCTCAGGGAAAACCAGCGGCCGACATGTCTCCTCTGCCAGAGCGTGCACGGAGAAGGAGAACCCACACCTCGGTGGATGGCGCTGCAGTCGAAGAGGAGGAGGAGGAGGAGGAGGCGATGGACAGAGGCCGGGACGAATGGATGCAGGGGGATCAGGCGCGGCAGGACGGTCGAGTGAAGGAGGAGAAGGAGAAGGAGGGCCAAGGCATGGAGGAGGTGTTTGCGTCTCTGTCCTCGATGAAAGTAGAGGTGGATGGTCTGCGTAACCCACTAGGGACGTTCCACAGCCCCGCACGCACCTGCAAGGAGCTGTGGCTGCTCCACCCGGAGCTCCCCAACGGTACTTTATCAGTTGGTCTCTCGCTCGCCAATTTGTTTTCACAGCTTCTTTCTGTATTTTATTTACCAGCTGTCTGTGTGTTATTTATCTATCTGATACCATCTGTGTGGTTTTACTCTGTTTGGTGTTGACCCCCCCCCATCCCTCCTCCGCTCCCCTCTGTCTCTCTCCAGGTGAGTACTGGATAGATCCCAACCAGGGTTGCCATAGAGACTCCTTCAAGGTGTTTTGTAACTTCACTGCACAGGGAGAGACGTGTCTGCAGCCTGACAAGAAGTTCCAGTCGGTTAGTTCACGCACACACACACACACACATGTGCACACACTCCTGTTCAAAGCCAACAGGAGCCTGAATGGAAGAGATTAAACTGTATTTAGTCATCATCTGTGTGTTGATTTAGTGAATCTTTGTTTGTCTGCCATCAGGTGAAGTTGGCAGCTTGGAAAGGGGAGAAGCCCGACAGCTGGTACAGTAAATTCAGGAAAGGAAAACAGGTATAGTGTGATGGTTTTTGCACGATATCGATGAGGTGTGTGTTTTAATACACAGACTTCACGCCGAAGGATCTCATATATGAAATAGTTGAATCGCTGCTTTGATGGAATGCTAATTAGCAGCACTTCATTTTATTAAGTGGGTACTGAAAGCAGCATTTACAAAGTTCTGCATTATTCAAAGTGATCTACAACGCGGCTCAGTTTTTTATTATTAAATCATTTATCATTACGGCAGGAAAAAAAGAATGCATGAGAAAATTAGCTGAGGCTTGTTTGTCGTTTGCTCCCGCCCACCACAACGCTCGGAGGCGGAGCTGCCAGGTATCACACACTAGATGTGGGCGTGTCCAACGACATGGTCGTTTTGATTTTCATAAAGAAAACCGAAACGCAGGTTAACAGCAAAACTAACTCACGACGATGATTCACAATGTTCATTATAGTCGGGAGATGATATTAACTGCTTATTGGCGTTGAGCCACGTGTGATCAATCACTGTAGAAGGGTTGAAAAAGAGATGTGGCAACTAAATAATATATATATATATATATTGTATAGACAATACTTTTTATCCAAACAAGCTTTAGTCCAGTAAAAACATTTTGTACAAACATTCCTGATTTTCAGCCAGCTTTGCTAATTGACCGACTTCACCTCTACACCAGCAGGTTTATATCTTTGTCTTTTAGTAAAATAATAAAAAACATATTGGATGAATAAAATTTAAAAAAGGATAAATTGTTTGTTTTTTTAATCTAAATTGCGTTGCTTTATTGGTTAACAATGATGTTGGGATGATGTCAAAAATGCGAGTTTAATTTTTAAATATATTAAATTTTTAGTGTAATTTTGTTTTCCACTGCTGTGTGTACTTTTACATGCGTGTGACTCCCGGCGGTCTCCCCCAGATTTCCTACTCCGGGACGGACGACGTTCCCGTCCACGTGGTCCAGTTGACCTTCCTGCAGCTGCTGAGCGCCACGGCCAAGCAGACCTTCACCTACCACTGCCTCAACTCCGCCGCCTGGCTGCACGCCGCCACCTACAGCCACGAACACGCGCTGCGCTTCAGAGGCGCCGACGGGGAGGAGCTGACGCACGAGAACGCGCACTACATCAGCGCGCTGTACGACGGGTGCCAGGTGAGTATTCGACGCAGGGAACGCACGTACACTTCCTTTATGTGTGTGTGTGTGTGTGTATATATATATTGTTTGTGATTGTTCCTCCGTGTCACTCGTCCCTGTAGACGCGCTCGGGGCAAGAGAGGACGGTGTTGGAATTTGACGCTCCGCTGTCCAACACGCTCCCCATCGTCGACGTGGCTGTGCCTGATTTCGGGAAGGGGAACCAGAAGTTTGGTTTCCAAGTCGGTCCGGTCTGCTACAACGGTTGAGCAAGCCAGTGGGGGGCGGGGGGAGGATTACAACAGGAGTAATTTAATAGAGCCATGGACACTTTCTACATGCAGGGAGAAAACTACACCCAAGACTGACCTGGTGCCACATATTTATAAGTTGATTTACCTACTACAGTGTTCCTTCACCTAAACATTCACTCTTACACAGACATTCTTTCACTCTCCTTAATTCACCTTATTCCCCTCGTACTCAAGAGCAGTCCATAAATGTATCGACTGTCAACCTCATCCTCAGTTACACACAATTTGGATTTTCTGTCACCCCCTTTGGTAGAGTGAGTGATGCTCCCATTGTTTCACCCCTCTCTGGTCATACATGTATTGATCTATGCACTCACTTCCTATCAATATACAAGTCTACAAACACTTTGATCAGTGAGTCATCTTCATAAATACAAACACACCTTATTTCAGCACCCGACCCATTGTTCTGTGATTTCATCAAACCTCAATTTGCTGTGTTGTTTTTTTTTTGTTTGTTGTCGTCATTTTGTTGTTACAATGACCTATTATGTGATGTATATTGGAGTGTAATTCATCACGGTGCTATTGTGTGGTCCTTGCGGAGTACATTTATTTTGTAAAGGGGAACTGGGGCAGCAGTGCATTTTTTTAATATTTTGTTTTATATATTGCGTGAAGCCTTGTTTTTATATTTTTTTCAATATAACAAAACCAAACTGTGGTACATGATGAACTCAATGTCTTTCTGTGTATAGTTGTGTGGGGAAGTGACTGAGAAACATCCTTTAATAAAAAAGTACATCATGTACATTTAACTTAATATGATGACATTTAGTTTCATTGAATGCTTCTCAAGCAAAGCCAACAAGAGAAAAGCTTTGAAGAGCAGAGGCACCATCTGCTGCTCTCCAACCAGGAAGTCTTTTCACAGGTCTGCACCTCCATCCGTCTTTCATCCTGTTCCCACCGTACTTCTCTTTCCACGGGTACAGGGTGCTTGATGATGGCACACAGTGCCAATTTAAAGGGATGGTTTGGATCCTAAAAACACATTTTAGCCACCCAAAAGAAAGGCTGAGAGTTCCTCAGTTGGTTATTTTGTTTGTGTCATTGTGTGATTCTGGTGAATTCGACCCGAACCCTTTAAAACACCAACACACTGATGTTGATTTCACTTCTTTTTTTTGGTCTTAGTTAAACAACGACTATTGTGTGGACTGTAACTAACTTTGGGACACATGGTGCAGAGAGGATTTAATCCCTTAATTCCACTGACCACAAACGGCCTGGTGTTTTAATTAAATGTCTCGACAACTATTTAGTGGATTTTCAGGAAGTTTGGTGGGGAATCAGGATGAAATATAAAGATTGAGCTCCTCACAGAGCCACTGTGGTCGTAGACTAACCGTGTGGTCTGTTGTCTCTCTGCGATTCCTCCACGTTAAAGATGGACATGAGATACTCGATGACCAGATTAAGCATTTTGATTAAAAGAGGCAGCCTAAATAGAGTGATATGACAATGCACCAAATGGTGCCGTTGTAAAAAAACAACCTAGTTAGGGCCAATCAATTCAATGCATTGATCGCTAAAAGCGTAAATTATACTCTTCAAGCAACTTTAATTTGTTGGAGGGACCATATGAATGTGTGGTCCAGCTTTAGTTAAAAGCCCAGCGACAGCAGTATGAACCAACTCAAAAGGGGCTTTCTGAATACCGGGAGTTTAAATTGAAATAAATGCTTGAACAACTTTCTTCAGCTACACACAGGCCTCTCGTACTTTCTTTTAAAACGTTAAATTTGAGTGAAAGATATCTCCTAAATGTCTGGCAGGGAGCCGGCTTTGGGACCGTTTTTTTGTGAAAGAGTGCTCATATTCTGTATTCATTGTGCGCTACAGCTTGAGGATAAGTCATTCTCTCCTGCGGCCCCCATGCAGTCTTCCCTCATTCGCCTTTTTAAAAAAAAAAAAAAGGTGATCCTTATCTCCGCTGTTCTTCTGTTTATGTCATCATGCAGCACGGCTAACATCGGCAACAACAACGTTGAAACTTTAACGAGAGGAAGCACGTGACACGGGAGTGTTTAGCCTGTTAATTGTTTTTTTTTTGCAATTAAATATAAACGACCTGACGTCATTATTAGCGTTAACTAACACCACGGTGAGCGCGAACATAGGAATGTGCATATTTGATGCCCTTTGAGCTTTAAAAAAAAATATAAACAACCTTTTTTGAGGAAAGGTCCAACACTGTTTAATGTTTTATTCCTTTTTCGGTTTGTGCTTACTGAAGATTGATGTCAGTGTCCACAGAGATGGAAAAAAAGAGAAAAGTAAGAAGCTTTATTTGTTATAAACGACCAATGCTCGGTGTGGCTAATGACAGCGATGTTGTCAGTCTTTTTTAATCAAAGATTTTGTCAAGAGTTTAAAAATGTCGACTACCTTTGGAAAGGGAAAACGATTCATGGTCCCTAGAGGTTAAAATAATAATGTAATAGCATTTATATGACACCAACAGGGTCGAACTTTCATGCTAATATGTTAATGGTACATGTTCCATGCTAAAGATGAGCATGCAAACTAGCTAGCTAACGTTAACGTTACACGAATGCTCGTGTAAGCAGTATAACCACTGCAATGGGGAAATGAATTACTCTGATATTGACTGTAATAATCATTTTATCCTGTTTTTTATTTCATGACATGGAAAATGAATGCAGGATATCGTTAAAAACCCCCACCCCCGAAAAATCCTAATTTGTGTTGTGTGCTATAACTCCCAATTATGCTTCAAAAGCGGATTCATACTTTTTAAAAATATATTTTGAGTTCCTGATTTGCTAATCCATAATGTTGCTAGTTGTAAGGTTATGCTTTTGGTATATTATGTGAAACAGAAACAAAATTGGGATTTTGGAGGAAATAAACATGTTAAAAGTCCCCGAAGGAAATGGAAAAAAAATACATATAACGTTGGCAATCATACCATAAGTTAATTGAGGTATTGCATTAGCACTACCATGAAGAGAATAATACCTCTGGAACAAATGTTCACGTTATCAGTCAACCTGACTGATATTGTCTCAATCAACTCAACGTTGGGAGAGAACGGCTGCTACAATTCACTGATGCTCAAAGTCCATGTCTTAAAATAGCTGTCCCACATATGAGGATATATTATTACCACAGAAGACGAAAGAAAAGCAGCAAATCCTCACAACTGGACTCCAAACATAACTATTATGTATATTATTTATACACTCGTTCTCTTCACGAGGCCCAAACCAACAATCTTGCATGCAACACACACATACACACACACACATTCACAGACTGTGCATCCACGATCCTCTCCCCCCAACTCCTCCTTACCCACAACCCCCCTCTTTCACCTTCTCTAAGACAGTTGTCCTCTCCAGCTGGCGCCGGTGTGGCGCTCCTCAGCATGCAGCCAACACCAGGACAGCGTTCTTTATCCACAGCCAGAGGGGATCAAGTCACTCCAGTGGAGCAGCCCATGACCCCCGAGGTGTTCGATCCCCCCGCGGTACCTGAAGCAGACGCGGCGTGTGCATTGCTGTTTGTGCCCGCAGCCTGAACCCGGGTCAAGACTTGGGAGACCTGAAGGAGAGAGGAGCTTTGGGATGGGTCCCGCCGAAGCCTTTTGGATGCTGCTGCTGTTTACTGTCTGCTCCTGTAAGGTAAGAAGATGGCCCTCACTCCTAACCTCCTACTCTATGTGTTGGAACGCCAAAAGACGAAAGAAATTGCAGATGTCTAATTTAATATCAGATGTAAAGGTGATGCAGACTAGTTTATACTTGTGTCCTATGTAGAGAGAAAGTCCTCTCTTATTCATCACATGATCATTTTAAACTCTAAATATTTGATATTGGGTATTAATGCACACTTTTGGCAAAGCATGCACTTGTATGGACTGTATTTAAACCTCCCAAAAAGCACATCTTGGAAAAGATTCCCATTTGCTATTTGTCTACACTGTCAAAATACATGAAAGGCTGCATCCGTCCACAGCATGAAAATAACTGGATAAATATGATATTTTGCTGCCAGAGGAGTTGTTGCCAGCGTGTCAAGAGTCCTCCTTTCAGTAACTCCTAAAATCACATTATCTCGTCGCTTTGTGCTCGTCTTTTTTTCTTTTATTGTGGGTTTTGAGGTGCACACTTTTGGGCTCATTATTGCGTGTCCGTCTTTCTTATCTGCCATTCTGTGGTGTATTCTTGCAACTTTGCTTTTTTGTTTTGCTCTATAAAAAAAACCCATATTATTATTAACAGCAGGATTAGTAGTAGTACATGTTTGCTAGAGGAGACCATAAATACCCCTGAAGGCGATTCACACAGCTCAGATGCCACGTCGGCTCTATTGTGGCCCTCCGTCTCCTGACAACCACGTTACCCCTAAGTGCTGCTGATTGAAATATTCATGTTGGTTCAGCGTATTCGCTGAAGGGCTTTTTTTATGTATAATTCCATGTGTATCCTGGGGGTTCTGTACTCAGACAAGAAAGCCTGAGCATGTAACTGTTGATGAGAACAAAGGCACAATAAAACATTTAGTGATAGGTGGTTAAATTGTCGACATAATCGCTTCAGGCGTGAACCGCAGTGTCCTTTTGTAGTTCAGCTGCAGTTACACATGCTCGTCTTGTTATAATACCGTGAGAGGCGCTCTCACACACCGCCGATTAACCTTAAATGTTCTGTGGGGGCTCTTTAACAGCTCAACAAAAAAAAAAAAAGTAACGATATTTAGCTTGATACTTTGTGGCATATCAACTTATAACACATCTATTACAGTTTATTATGCATTACTTTTGTTTGGTGTCTGTAAAACATGGTTGAATACAGTCATTTTTATGCAGCAGTAACTGAAAATCCCCAATAAGTCTATATTGATTTATGTTTGTACATAATGGTTGACACGTGTGATTGAAAAATGACTTAAAACGTTGATCAATTATCAACATGTGCAGTCGACTAATCGATAAATCCACTTAAAGGGTTTGCATTTATTTACAAAAAGAAGAAAAAAGTACCTAAAATGAAAGCATAAAGCAGTCAGGATGCAGACTCAAAAAAAAAAAGAATATTTTCCTGTCTTTCCATTTTAATCTGCATGACAAAGTTGCAGTTTGATGCACGGTGTCACTTCCTGATAGCATCAAGTTAAGTGTATTAATTATTTACTAAGTCGTGTGGAATTGGGACACCTCTGCAGCACATCCACTGGCTTCTTTTGATCTGCAGTCCCTTCGGCATGGTCGACATACAAACAACCCCATAATACTCCAGCGGCGCGTTAGCCGGATGTTATTTTGGGAGTTTGTTGTCTCCATGGAAACGCTGCAGACACAGATCACCTAAAACATCGTCTGAACATCTTGTACTTCGTCTCAAGTTTGATCGCATTTAATGTGAAAACAGCTTGATGCGGAGGTGAACTCCTGCGGCGTGGCGGCTAGCGGCCACACGGGGGCGGTGTTGCCTCGGTTTGCACTGCACGCGGCACGCACAGATCAGGAGCAGGTCAATCTACATACAGTGTTGTGTTTTCATGGAGCCGTTTGCATTGAATCAATGTAAAGGAACATACGGGGAGATGGACGGAGAGGAGAAGAAGGGAATGTGAAGATGAAAAGGGAACATTTAGAGGACAGGGTCATGCGGAGAAAAGGAGTCTGGGTAGGAAGAGGAGGAACACAAAAGAAGAGAGGATGAACGTGAAGAAGGTTCTTTTTTTATAAAAAAAAATTAAAATAATCTCACTTCACATTTCACATTGTTCGCTTGTTCATTTAGGAACCATTGTTCTGGAGGAGAATGGGCTCGTGTGATGGAGAAGTTGAGGGAATAGATGGGCGCATTAGTGAGAGGGAGAGATGGATGAGTGTGTCTGAGAGGGAGAGAGAGGGGGGGGAGGAAGGGAGGGAGGGAGGGAGGGAGGGAGAGGATAAATGAGAGAGCAGCGCTGGCTCAGCCTCAGCTTCTTACTGCCAGGGGAAGGAAGGAGTCCAGGAAACGCACCCACAGATCAGGGGACCTCACCAGCGGCGCCCCGCAGCATCTCCTGCAGCCCGAGCCGAGCCCTGGATGGTTGGACCCGACGCGTCCTCGCGTGGAGACATCTGGAGCGGCTCCAGGATTTATCCTCTAACCTGTGGCCCCGTGCGCAAGACTTTCAGCAGTGGGACGATCCCGGCGGTGGATTCTAAAAGACTGAACGCTCTCGACCGGGCGTGACCACAAACGTTTTACAACCATGTCGTGTACGCGTGCGCGTGTTTTTTTGTTTTTTTTTAATAGCATGACTGCCGCCAAGAGTTTGGACTGCGTGTGAGAACCAGCCAAGAGTTTGTGTGTTTTTGGTTGCCCGTGTGTGTGTGTGTGTGTGTGTGTGTGTGTGTGTGTGCGTGTGCGTGCGTGTAGTGTGGATGCGCGTGCGTCAGGATGAGTGTTCCCATGTTAAAGATCGGCGCGGTGCTCAGCACCATGGCGATGGTGACAAACTGGATGTCCCAGACTCTGCCATCGCTGGTCGGACTCAATGGAACCGTCATTTCCTCTGAGGGCACACACGAGCGGATCGTCAGTGTATGTATCCTGTATGCACGCACACGCACACGCACACACACACACACACACACTACAGACAAATCACATTGAATAAGATGTGCTTCTTTTTTTTCTCGTTCTCCAGAAGTTCATCCTTCACATTGTTTCTGAATATTTAGGAGTCAGTCAGTTTGAATTGGGAGGTATTTGTGTGTCGACCAGCTGCTTTAAGTTATCTTGTGTTCTCTGAATGTGCACTCGCTCCAGCTCTCTGCACATGTAATTGCATCGGGTCTCTAATGTGACATTCTCTGGAAAACAACCAGACTATATCTGCTACCGCTTGGTGGAAAATCGACACATCGGAAACGTTGAGCAGCAGATAGTTGATCTGTTTGTTGGTGCAGAGAATAGAGCAAAGGTGGAGAAGAAAGAAGAAAGAAAAGATGCTGAGGGGAACAGATTGAGAACATTTAAAAAACGAAAAGTGTGTTGCCAATATGAAGAATAAATAGCACTAATAAGGACATAAATGAATAAATAATCTTCTCTTGTTTATGTGAGTCATAACGAACACATGTACAGTATGCACCAACTACACACACACACACACACACACACACACACACACACACACACACACACACACACATACACAGTGTAATAGGATGGCTCTCTCCCTGACTTCCTGGGGTGATATTTCTCCCAGGGAAGGCTGACTCACCCGTGGGACAGCCAGCAATTTGTTGCCTTAGCAACACCCTGACATGTAGACGCTGGACCAATGGACGTATACAGGTCCCCTCACTCTGTATATAAACCATGTGTGTGTGTGTGTGTGTGTGTGTGCACACGCGCTCTTGGCTTTGCATGATTTAGCTTTCTGGCTCGAGAGGCACCTCACAGCTGCTATGTGGCGGCACTTTGCAAGTTCAGCAAAGTGCATGCAGTCTCATGCAAGTAGACGCCTACACACAAAGACACACACACACACCCTCAGAACAACACACACACACACACACACAGAGGAGCTGGCTGGCTTGTTGCTACTTCAGGCTACGTATGGGAATGACTATACAGTATGTATATAAATACACACATGATATAGTGCATACACTGCATAGTAAGGAGTATATTTATCTGGTTCCCAACTCTTTCATAGACGCCACCCATCATGTTCAAAACGAGGTGCTGTTTACCACTTTTGATTATTAACAAAGTGGATATTGTGACACTATGTTTTTCATGCAATTTAATTTGTTTTAGTTGGTTTGGCCAAGTTCATGCATTACTTTTAGCTCACTACAGTATTGCAATCGTTAATCCATTACGCTACGCTCATTATTTTAACCATGTATCCATTACTTTGATGCATTTGAACCATTTACCCATTCCTTGTATGTATTTCAACCGTGTATCCATTATTTTTATGTATTTTAACCTTAACCCTGATAGGACCGCGAGCACCACCTAGGTTCAAATGAAAGTTGTTTGCGGCCCTCTAGGTCCTGGAGGGCCGCAAACAACTTTCAGTTACAATATAGCTTCCCACCACTTGGTGGCGGTAATGCGTCAATCAGTTGTTTCACAAGCTCCAATAGGCAGAAGAAGACACTCAGCCAGTCGCTAGCCTGTAGCGAAAGTTATGGAGAAGTATTAAAAAATGAATAAATTAAAACGAAAGTGGTAATAAAACCCCCCAAAAGTCTAAATGTACAATCCCGACAGAGGTGACGAGGCAGAGCCAGAGCCCAGTGTGTGTAGCGTGTGTGTACTCTGAGCTCACGCTACACACACACTGAAGCTTTAAAGCTAAAGCGGCGTCTCAAGACCGGACATCAGCGCTCGTGGGAAAGCCGGTCGACTCTGCCTGACTGCCGACGTTACCGCGACAACACGCTCCCGTTGGTACATGCTGCACAACATCAGGAGAATACGTCCTCTTCTCACTCGGAAGGCGACACGGGTTCTGGTCCAGGTTCTGGTCCAGGTTCTGGTCATTTCACGCCTAGACTACTGTAACTCCCTCCTGGCAGGTCTACCTGCTAAGGCCCTCCGACCTCTGCAGCTCATCCAGAATGCAGCAGCTCGACTGGTCTTCAACCTAAATTCACCCACACTGGTTACCGGTGGCTGCCCTCCTACACCCAGGACACGGTCTAACCTTACACCCAGGACATGGTCTAACCTTACACCCAGGACACGGTCTAACCTTACACCCAGGACATGGTCTAACCTTACACCCAGGACACGGTCTAACCTTACACCCAGGACACGGTCTAACCTTACACCCAGGACATGGTCTAACCTTACACCCAGGACACGGTCTAACCTTACATCCAGGACACGGTCTAACCTTACACCCAGGACACGGTCTAACCTTACACCCAGGACATGGTCTAACCTTACACCCAGGACACGGTCTAACCTTACACCCAGGACATGGTCTAACCTTACACCCAGGACACGGTCTAACCTTACACCCAGGACATGGTCTAACCTTACACCCAGGACATGGTCTAACCTCACACCCAGGACATGGTCTAACCTCACACCCAGGACACGGTCTAACCTTACACCCAGGACACGGTCTAACTTTATACCCAGGACATGGTCTAACCTTACACCCAGGACATGGTCTAACCTTACACCCAGGACACGGTCTAACTGTACACCCAGGACATGGTCTAACCTCACACCCAGGACATGGTCTAACCTTATACCCAGGACATGGTCTAACCTTACACCCAGGACATGGTCTAACCTCACACCCAGGACATGGTCTAACCTTACACCCAGGACATGGTCTAACCTTACACCCAGGACATGGTCTAACCTCACATCCAGGACATGGTCTAACCTTACATCCAGGACATGGTCTAACCTTATACACAGGACATGGTCTAACCTTACACCCAGGACATGGTCTAACCTCACATCCAGGACATGGTCTAACCTTACATCCAGGACATGGTCTAACCTCACACCCAGGACATGGTCTAACCTTACACCCAGGACATGGTCTAACCTTACACCCAGGACATGGTCTAACCTTAAATCCAGGACACGGTCTAACCTTACATCCAGGACACGGTCTAACCTTACACCAAGGACATGGTCTAACCTTACACCCAGGACATGGTCTAACCTTACATCCAGGACACGGTCTAACCTTACATCCAGGACACGGTCTAACCTTACACCAAGGACATGGTCTAACCTTACACCCAGGACATGGTCTAACCTTACATCCAGGACACGGTCTAACCTTACATCCAGGACACGGTCTAACCTTATACCCAGGACATGGTCTAACCTTACACCCAGGACATGGTCTAACCTCACACCCAGGACATGGTCTAACCTTATACCCAGGACATGGACTAACCTTACACCCAGGACATGGTCTAACCTTACATCCAGGACATGGTCTAACCTTACACCCAGGACATGGTCTAACCTTACACACAGGACATGGTCTAACCTTACACCCAGGACATGGTCTAACCTTACATGAGAACATGGTCTAACCTCACACCCAGGACATGGTCTAACCTTACACCCAGGACATGGTCTAACCTTATACCCAGGACATGGTCTAACCTTACACCCAGGACATGGTCTAACCTCACATCCAGGACATGGTCTAACCTTATACCCAGGACATGGTCTAACCTTACACCCAGGACATGGTCTAACCTCACATCCAGGACATGGTCTAACCTTACATGAGGACATGGTCTAACCTCACACCCAGGACATGGTCTAACCTCACATCCAGGACATGGTCTAACCTTACATGAGGACGTGGTCTAACCTCACACCCAGGACATGGTCTAACCTTATACCCAGGACATGGTCTAACCTTACACCCAGGACATGGTCTAACCTCACATCCAGGACATGGTCTAACCTCACACCCAGGACATGGTCTAACCTTACATCCAGGACATGGTCTAAACTCACATCCAGGACATGCTCTAAACTTATACCCAGGACATGGTCTAACCTTATACCCAGGACATGGTCTAACCTCATACCCAGGACATGGTCTAAACTTACATCCAGGACATGGTCTAAACTCAAATCCAGGACATGCTCTAACCTTACACCCAGGACATGGTCTAATCTTACACCCAGGACATGCTCTAACCTTACACCCAGGACATGGTCTAACCTTACACCCAGGACATGGTCTAACCTTATACCCCAGCCCGTTCTCTCCGCTCGGCATCTTCCAATCGACTTGTGACGCTAATCACTCGACAAAATCCAGACTGTTTGCTGTGCTGGCTCCTCGGTGGTGGAACGAGCTCCCCACTGACATCAGGACAGCAGAAAGTCCTTATACCTTGTCTTGTTGTATGCGCAGGTTTACATACACATGATAAACAAATGTGTCATGTTTTTGCTCGTCAACTGTAAGTGGATTTGATTTAGTTAGTAAATACAAATCAAACAGAGAGGGCAATCAATTAGTTAAACCAATACGGTGTTACTATTGGAATGGGCCCCTGGGCCGCTTTGGGGCCCAGAGGTCAAAAAGGTTAAGAACCCTTTGATCTATACGGCCGCTACTAAAACCTTAAATAAGGTGGCAGCTGTCACCAGGAAGCTGAACGTCTCCTACTTGCTGTTTGCTGTATTGTCTTTGTTTTATTTCCGGTAAATATCACAACGTAAAACGTGTGTTTTGTGTTTTAAAACTTCGCCTGCTGGTCTGTTCTCGAGCTCACAGCTGATTTGTTGACATGAGGTAAACGTGCCGCTTGTTGTTGGGACGCGGGCGTCTCCGCATTTAATTTGAAATCAATGCGACCGGGCTCGTGCTGCTTTTAGTTTCCATTCATTGTTTTTGTGTTTAAACTATTTGAATATGTTGGAGTTTAGCGCGTTTGTTGTCGGTCTTATCGGGATCCGAGTACTGTTTGATGAAAAGATGCCGACGTCGAGATTACACTTTGTTTGAGCATCGCGTATTGTCCAAGCTCTGCCTCCGTCTGTTGAATCCTTGTTGGTATTTCTCTCTATTTGCACCGATCGCAATCGGCTGAACCGCCCGAGTAGATTTTGATCATCTTTCCCTTGTGTGAAATGTGCCCTTAGGTGCCGTATGTCCTCCTCTGTTTAATTACATCGAGCAGGAGGCACAAGCGATGCTTACATTCCCATCACATCCACGTCCTCCTGTTTGAACCCCCTGCCACCGTCAGCTCTATTGTAAATGGGACTTCAAGGTTACCACACCAAACCCAGCTGATTGATTTATCAGACGTTTCCCTCCCGGCCTCCTCCTCCTCCTCCCCCTCCCGTACCTTCTCAATCCTCCCAGCATCCTCCTCTGTGCCTTCTTTGTCGTGGTTTGTAGGGCATCCTCTCAGACAGATTACTGTGACAGGCTGCTGTGCGTCAGGTTGAGCTCACACTGTTCCTAAATGTTAACGCTGCTGTAAGTAGGTCAAACCGAGGACCTCATTTAATGGCTCGTGAATTGGGTCCAACGTTTGGACCTCAGGGAACATTTGCTCAGTCCTATCCTAATGAGGTCCCAAATATCATATGCATGATTATATAACAACACAGGTAGTGTGTTGGAGCTGTTGAGGAATGCATGTGTCTTGAAGTGTACTGCAGCTTTGAAAAATCACATCAGCAAACGCACGTCGTTGTCATTAAAAAATTAGAAAATTTCAATATCAGTGTTTTTATAGAAGTGAAATATTTTACAGTGAGAACTGACTTCAGAAGGTCGATTTTAGTGGTCAAAAAACTAGATTTATAACATTTAAATAACGAGCTGTAAACACAACACTGCCGTCTCATCACTTTTTAAGTTGATATTGCAAATCGTCTCATGCAGACACCAAAATCCAATTAACACCTTAACATTGGACATGAATAATGAATCGAGCCCGGCTGGAATCCATCTAAACCCTGCTGTCAGTCATGTGATCTAAGTAGGAATTTCTAGAATGTTTCATCTCTCAAGTTTTGGCCGCGGTTTCGATCAAAATTTCAATTGATTATTAAAGTTTTTTGAATTTATAAACCTTTTTTTTTTTTTAAATCGCGCCACTTAAAATGAAGCGCAGCCTAAATCACACCGCATCAATACAGATGAATGATTAGTCAAAGATTTCAATGCTTCACAGCTTCTACAACGCTATGGTAACAAATTTAATAAAGTTTTCAATTGATATTCAAATCCGTGCCTTTATACGCTAAACAAAGTTACAAAAATGGAACCGTTTTTGTTTTTGCTCACATTTTTCACCAGTTAAAATAAAAAGATCTTAGACCTATTTTTTTTTTCTGAACACAAGAGACTTTCTTTCTCTCAAAAAGGGAGCACACGATAGTTCCTCCATCAGTGAGTGAGCGCCGCTCCATCCACCTGACAGGTGTGGCATATCAAGCTGCTGATTGAACCGCACGATTATTACACGTTTTCTGTATTTTCATCTTTTTACGAAAGACATTTATCAGCTGCCTCAAAACCATGTGAGGCGATTTGTGTTGCGACACAAAAACCTGCACGTTCCACAGTGACCTTTCGTGACCCCTCTGGGATAACCCTGCTGTTTAGTCAGCGTCTTGATGTGCCACGCCCGTCAGATGGATGTTCTGCTCTTGGCAGAGGAGAAGCGCTCACAGATTTAAACACATTTCTGCACCGCGTTTTAAAGGCGAATGAGTATTTTGCGTGCGGCAGAAAAAGTCTGAGATCTTTTATCTCAACTCGTGAAGCTCCTTTCATGTCTTACCTTTCTCAACAAAAGCCCGGGACATGTGCACCGCAGTGTACCCGTTCTCCAGAGGGAAGTCAAAGGAAACTCAATGAAACGCTCAGACGTTACAACGATTTACCTCCGACAGATCGAAATCTGTTCTTCTTTTTTTATGTTTTATGTTCAGATCTCTGGGATCTCTGGGGAGCTGGTGACTTTGTTGCCAGTTCCTGGACATTTGATTTAGACACAGCTGTCTGTGGCGCGGACAAGTACAATAAAAGACAAAGAGCATGCACTCTCCTTATTTTTACATGAATGGACACTGAAACCCACAATATGCTTCCAGTGAAGAGCTCCTGAACTCCTGCTCTGATTTACCAGTAAGGCAGAAAATAGACAAAGACGTTTGTCAAACAACAGCCTGAATACCACGCCGAGATGCTGAGCAAATGTGTGAAAAGAAGCACAAAAGAAGCTGCTTCAGTTATATGACTCATTGGGTCTTTTTTCACACAAAAAAAACCAGATCAACAACAAAACAACAACCTGCAAACAAAAAGAAATCGGAAATGTAACCAACTTCAAGGTCCTTGAATTAAATAGAAATAAAAAAAGTCACTTCAAACAAGACAGCATACATAACTCACTGCATTATCAATGTTAATTGGTATTTCTGTTACATTATCACATTCATATGGAAACGCAGAGCACATGCAGAGCACATGCCCCCTATATTGCTGTGTGTAGCCCTACGCCGGTGCTGTAGGGACGTGATTCAGAGCAACTTGCCACTGATCGTGGAGCTGCTGGGGTTTGCACTCCGGTCGAAGCACATTTGAGTGAATCGACTGGTTTTTTTTGTTGGTCCCTGAACGGACACATTTTAGATTTCACAGATCAGACCCAGTTAGAGGTCTAGCTGGGGATAAAAATGGGATTTAGAAAAGCTTGGCAATCCTATTACACCAGGTGTGTATGTTAAACAGGGAAATGCTCACTCAGTTAATCAAATTAGGTATACAGGATGTCAAAAATGTCAAGTCGATTTTATTTATAGAGCCCAATATCACACATTTTGCAAATCCCAGAGGCAGTGGTGACTTCACGCTCCTTGTTTTGCCCGAATAAATAGACAACCGCTCAAAAGATATTTCATTTGAATTTTATTACTGATTTTGGGTCAATCATCACATCTTAGAAGCTGGAATCAGGGACTTTTTGCCCTTTTTCGCTTTCCCCATTATTCGCTTACCAAGATACCTCACAATTTCTACATATATATTCATTGACTTATTGTTCTAGCAGTATAAGACAGTATGAAATATCACAGGAAAAAGGCCTGAAAGGTCAGACGTGGTTCCTGGAGGGTAATCTATTGTTCACAAGTAAAACTCAGACTGAAAACGCATTCACAATAGTGTGTGTTATGATTCAATGGAAAATAACATTAATAAAATGTGAGCTTTTGACAATAAATAAACAAATAAATCCCTTCGTCTAAATTGCTTGGCTGACCTTCTCCTCCTGCAGTGATGTCGTTAACGCCGAGCTTGCTTGTGTTGCAGGGTCTGTACCCGGGCTCGGAGGAGGGCTGGCAGGTGTACAGCACAGCTTCGGATCCGGACGGCAGGTGTGTTTGCACGGTGGTCGCCCCGGCACGAAACCTCTGCAAACGAGACCCTCGGAGTCGACAGCTGCGCCTGCTGACTGAACAGGTGTGTGTGTGTGTGTGTGTGTGTGTGTGTGTGTGTGCACGTGCGTATCTGTGTGTGCATCCTTGCATGTTTCATTGCGATGCCGCACAGGGGAAAGGCAGCATACTGGAATGAAGTATTCACTGGACTCCCTCTTTTGTTTTGACACTTGCAGAAACACACATGAACAGACAGGTTTTCACTGACAGATGTAGCCCCCCCCCCCCCCCCTCCCCCACCCCCATCTATCCATCCTCTGAAGACTCCTAGTCACTCAACATGCACACAAAAAAAACCCGGGTTTAAACTGACAGATCTACACTACAAGGTGCAGCTTTATGAATGTTTATGAGCTCGTGTGTGTTTACGCGAGGATATTGCATCCGGCTGCGTCAGCACTTTTCTCCCGATGCATTATGTGCGTCCTCGGGAGAGAGAAAAGAAAAGAAAAAAAAAAGTGATTTGTGACAGAAGCCGATGAATTATTGAGCGCCATAAGGCCGGCGAACATTTCCCAAAAGCATGCTCCACTGCCAGGCTCACACGTCGGGATAACGTGCATCCTGTGTTCCTCGCTAAAGTAAAAGGGCCCTCCAACGATAATGACATCACGAGGGGTTATTTTTCACCCACTGCTGATGTTGCACCCTCTGCTCACCTCACGCATAAAGAGTAATACAACACTATCTGAAATAACTTCCCTTGCCCTCCTCCCTCTGTTCCTGTTGGGAGGCGTCTGTATTTATGAATCTTAATTAGCTCAGCGTGTCTCTGGAAGTGACACCTCCATCCTGCTGTGAGTGTGAATGTGTGTGCGTGTGTGTGTGTGCGTGTGTGTGTGTGTGTGTGTGTGTGTGTGTGTGCGTGCGTGTGTGCTCCTGGAAGGGTTTACACGTGTTTTTGCTCAAAAATTTCCACCCTGGCATGTGTTATACTGGCAGATGTGAGTGTTTTTTTGTGTTTGTTTGCATACATCTGTGGCATTTTTACAATTGCTTAGCTTTTTTTCATTTTTTCTTTTCATTAAAAATGTAACGAGATCTGAACTATCCGTTAATGAGAAGGAGCGTGGGAGTGTTTGTGTCTCCAGAGCAGACGAGGCGAGGACCTCATGCGTTAGATGGATCCGATGATGAAGCTCCTTCAAAGAGGAACGTGTCCGTCTGCCTTCACGTCCGTGAGCCCCGAACGCAGAATGCACGCGACCCAAAGACACGTTTGTCCCTTTTTTGAGTCATCTGTTCGTGAGATTTCTGCCGCCTCCCTCTTTTTGAAACTGAGATGGAAGGAGTTTTTTTTTTTCCTCCCCTGTAGTGCTCACGGCTTTAAGATATCATCACAATTCAGTCGTAATGCGTCTATTCCACGATCAGATCACCGGGAAATTGAGCTCTCTTGGGGAGCACAATTACTAACTTTAATGACTTTCCTTGGTGCATTAACTTTTCCTCATAAGGTGGACATTTTCAGTTCATGCTGAATTTCCAGTTCAATGTATTGATAACGTCGCGGATTCCTTGAATTTTAATCTATCTCCATTGTCGGGTCAATGCTAAGACGGTAAACATTTGACCTGATAAAAGATCAGCGTGTCAGCATGAAGCTGAAAGCCGAGCTGAACTACAGTGATGACTCACTGATGACTCTGAATCTGGTTGATTAGATAATGAAGTCAATATTGTCGCACTGACACATCAAGCTTATTTATTTAAATATACACAAACAGACAGTGCTGTTAACATTAATTATGAGACATCCAAAGACCTGTAATGAACGCACATGTCGAGAACAACCAAAATAAGCAGAGATGTCAATACAACCACATCATCACAGTGTCCCAGGAACTTTAAGTATTTAACTTTAACTATTTGCACGTGCGGTATCATGCGTATGGAAAAAAAATTGAACTTTTTGGCAGTTTATATAAATATTTCGCCAAATCGACACACGGCCATATTGAACGACAACAGGTGTTAGGAGACAAATAACAGTAGTGGCAGTAATCAAACAGCAGCCGACACCAATCGAAAGCATTTCAGGCGATGCAGGGGGCTCATAATGATCACTCATCGTATCAACCGTGTGCGTGTGTGCGTGTGTGTGTGTGTGTGTGTGTGTGTGTGTGTGTGTGTGTGTGTGTGTGTGTGTGTGTGTGTGTCAGGTCCAGAATGTGAGTCAGTCCATGGAGGTGGTAGACCTGCGGACATCCAGAGACCTGCAGTATGTCCGAGACTCTGAGCCCCTGCTGAGAGGAGTGGATGGACGTTTACAGACTTACGTCGCCAACCCCCGCACTCTGACGACCAAGGGCCTGCAGGTAAACACACACACACACACACAGGCAGACATCCAGACACACACACACACACACACACACAGTGTAAGACAGTCGCTGTAGGGAACACATAACCTTTGGTGTGAAAACATTGATTTCACGCATGCCAAGCTGAGCTTTTCTGCATGCACGCGAGCATCTTTCATCGAGGGGGGGGGGGGGGGGGGGGGGGGGGGTTGTCTTAAAGCTGTCAATTCACGGGCTTCATGTCCGCCGCGCAAACGTGTCACACGGCCTTGAACAGAAGGCGCCAGCAAAGCTGCAGCGTCACTGCACACATTAAGACCTCGAGCTGTCCCAAAAAAGAAAGAAAGAAAGAAAGAATCTGTCTGGAATGAAATCTCACATTTTAATATCGCCGATGACATTTTACTTCATATTTAGACACAAAAAGCACGAGGGAGTGAATGCAAAGCGCACAATTATCTTTCAGTCTGGCGTCAGTGTTTGAAATGAGCAGGACAGAAGACAAGAAGGCTGAACATGTCTGCCTTTTATTGAGGGAAATCTAAATGTGTTGTACCTCTTAAATTTGGAGTATTAATCTCATCAGTGTGTGTTTCCTGCCTTGATGCCGCTTGGCAGGCGTCTGTGCCAACTAAAAAATAAATAAAATAAAAAATTACAAAAAACAGCAGGCAAGTGGCAGATTATCTCCAGAGCTTCAGAGAGTGAAAGGCTGTGGATCTGAGGAATGAGAAGCGGATGATCCCGAACAGTTAAATCAGCCGTGACATTGCTGGTTTAATGTGCTGGTGGCAGCTGACGACTCCTAATGACTGAACTAAAAGGTACTAAAACCCTGCAACCTGTCTTCGCTCGCAGGTAACTTCCCCAAGTAGGTACACGTTGTGCCGCACAATGAGCTCAATGATGCGCTCGGGTAGGCGTCGGCGCTTTGAATCGAATCGGAACTCGTTCACGCTGCATAAAGTTCAATGAACGGACACGAGGTGTTATTGACTTGTTCAGTAAGTAGTGAGCGTTTCTGTCCTTTTAATGCAGTGTTAAACGGTTTTAATGATATATTTGGGGACATTTTATTGGGAAAGTTATAGCTGAGGGGATTGACACCGCTCTCGTATCTGTATGGTAAATATGAAGCTCCAGCCGGCAGCTCCTCTTAGCATGAGGACTGTAAACAACTAGTCCAAAATTTAATAAAAGTTGCCTTGAAGATAACTGATATTAAACATGTTTGTTTAATCTGTACAAATGTCTTTTTTACTGGTACTTGTCCGGGAGCAGCAACTTCCCGCAGTCTCCGTTTAGTTTCATATTAATAGCTCATTAATCCGACATTATACGTAATGTGACATGTGGTTGGCCCAATATGGCCGCCCCCAAACCCATACAGCCTGTGGCATCGTTTTAAGGGTACTGGTATTGGTAGTAGTATCATTATAGAATAATATATCAAGTAGTTAAAGGCATGATATGCTATATGAACCGGACACAGGCTCCATAACGGGTCTGCAAACAAACAAACAAACAAACAAACATGCACAACCCCGGACTTCCCCAAATATGAACAGTTCTGCCTCCCCATAAATCCATTCTGCCGAGCATCTTTTGCCGAGCATCTTCTTAATACATTGCAAGGCTCAGGGGTCTGTTTTTAAGTTTTTATGCAGTTTGTGTTTGTGTGTGTGTGTGTGTGTGTGTGTGTGTGTGTGTGTGTGTGTGTGTGCGTGCACACGCTTGTTGCTCCTTGGGGGATTTCACAGTCATAAGCTTTTGCCTTTGCACTGAGAGGCAGAACTGGTGAATATTTATGCCATGTGCAGCTAGTAAGTTTATCAATAACTAAACAGTATTTTTATCCCTCGGGGTGAAGGAAACAAGGGGGAGGGAGGACAGGAGGTCAAACAGAGAGATAAAGAGGGGCTCTTAGAAGGAGGGCTTCAGAGACACGGGGGAGAAAAGCGGAGGAAAAGAAGAAATGGAGACGGCTTATTGCTTATTACCATTTTTTCCCAGAGGGAGGGAGGGATGAGAGGACTGAGCAAAGGGGAGTAAGTGGGGAGGTAAAGGTTAGGTAGAGAGAAGGGGGGGGGGGCGGGGGGGAGGATAAAAGAGTGAGACCGGAGGGGAGAGATTAGAGAGATGAAGGAGGAGGACACATGGCAGTGTGGGGGGTGGGGGGTAGGTAAAGTGTTTACTAGTTAACGAGCCGTGACATTTTCCAGCTATTTTGCAGAGATTGATTTTAATGCACATTAATGCATTTTAAATGATATGCAAATGATGACGTCAATACCAATCAGTCGGGATGAAGTGGCCACATTTAAGGTCAGCCAAGTGTTCACAGGATTCTCACACTGTTCTTTTCTTTTTTACGACATGTGGAAATTGATCTGGGGGGAAGTGGAATAATCGCCCTGATTTGAAGATAGGGGAGGGAGTCGACTCACAAAGCGTTTGACGGACAGCCGAGTCTGCTTCCTGGATGTGTTGAGCCGCTCTGACGAGACGATAAGGTTTTTTTTGTTTTTTTTGTCTTTGTCTTTTCACACTTCTTTTAATCCTTCATATCAAAATCCAACGCCTCTCTTCATACTCAGCAAACCGGCTTCCGGAGGGTGAAAAGACTTCAAAGTGTCGAGACTGAAAAAAAAAAGAAAAGGGGGGGGTATTTTAGGAAAATGTGTAATTTTTTGTGAGTCGTGTGTCGGGGCGTTTAATGCATACACTGAATATTAATCTGTCTGTGAGTTGATTGCAGAAATAAAAGAAAGTTCTTTTTTAAATCCACACTGGCTCAAATGTAGCCAGACGATGTCTTCAGTCGTAGAAAAAAAAAGAAGAAAAAAAAGCAGATTTTTAACGGTTCTTGGGAGGCCAAAAGAAATGCAAATAAGTTGCTCATCTTCCCCGCTTCCATGCTGCTTATCTGGGTCGCGGTGCCAGCGAACTGGAAGCCCCGGCTTACTTTTCCTTCATCCACATCTTCCTACCTCCTCCTGTGGGATTGTAAAGGCGTTCTCGAGGCCAGATGGGATGTGTCGTCCCTCCGGCGTTTCTCGGGGGCGCTTTCCATTTCGCTCACTTGGCTCCCTCGCCTCCATCACTCGAGTCTCTCCCTCGCGTCAGAAGAAAGGGTCCAAAATCAATTAGGTTGTTCCTTTCGGTTTTCAATGTGAGACTCAAACGCAGGAAAGGAAATACTCGCCCGTTCCATGTTTAAGTCTAACTTTTAGTCTAACTTTAAGTCTCAGTCAGCGTATTCCCAACAGGTGGTGACCTGTCCTCGCTGAAAACACACTCCCCCTCGGCTGGATCCTGACATTGGGTGTGGGAACCCTTCTTTTAATTAAAGGTGTTTTTTTTTTTTTTAAAGTACCTCATGTCTGCTGCTCCAGTACTGATTAGAGATCCGTTGAATGCTCAGTGTGCGATGGATTATCATCAATACAAAACACAGTAAGTAAGGCTCAGGCTGATATTATAGGACAATAATAACAGTGGCGATGTGGCTGAAAAACACTGTAAGTCCGTATATATTTTTCCTGAATGAGCCAACGTGCAAAATAAGAAAAAGAGAATGTGAACAAGATGAGCTGTAGAAGAAAAAAGAGCCAACGTTGAGGAAGAGAACTTTTATGATTCATTCATCATTCAGAATACACACTCGACTAATCCTTTTTTTTTTTACCAGATGAATAATGAATAACAGAGGTGCAGCTGGTGCTTTTATTCCTGTTTCCACAAGTAATTTGCCTCATCTACAGCATTTAAATCATGCAGGGACATTAATTGTAGAGCAATGCTGTTTCCACAAAAAGAGCATTTCCCTCTTACTGAATACACACAATGAACGTGTGTTGCTTTCAGGTAAAAAAACAACAACAGCAACAACAAAACAACAACAACAAATGTCCACATAGAAAGATACCGTTGGTCGTGTGGAAGCTTCCTCACTCGATCCATCTTTTGAGTCGCAGGCTGCAGGATGGAGGAGCGAGGACAGGAAGCCTAATTAGCTGACACCAATGTGCACCCTGAGTGCTCTCCATGAAGGCCCACTCAGAGGGCACCCTGACCCAGACGCATCGACCATGTGAAGGAAGGAGCAGCGCCTCCACTGCCTTAGACAAAAGACTAAAGAAGAGTCATGTTAGTGCATGGAGAATCCATCTTCCCTCTTATCTGATCTCCCATCCCCGTCTTTAAATGCACCCACAGGAGTTAAAGGGCCAGATGTCTCAGCTGCGGCCCCTTCTGTCAGTGGTGGAGCAGTACAGATTGGACCTGCAGACGCTGGCCACCCTGCGACTGGAGCTCCTCAACCTGTCCATCATCCTGGCGGCCATCCAGGAAGAGGTCGGAGCGTACGACTACGAGGAGCTGCAGCAGAGGGTTCTGCTGCTGGAGACGAGGCTCCACAGCTGCATGAACAAGCTGGGTACGGGAACGCTCTGATTACACGTGAGGCACGCCACATGTCGGGGGCGTTTTAAGGCGGTTTAATAGATATATTATATTTCTTTACAGTGCATCCTTTTGGCACACATCTATTTCACCTGAATAGACTTCATTTAGTTTTTGGTGAATTTTAAACAAGCTGGCCAGGTGACCTTGACAAGGCGACGTCACTCCAATCCAGAAGAATATGAGCACACAATTTGTTACTTCGCTTTCCACAATTGTCACTTTATGTGCAAATATAAAATTCATTTTACGATTGAGCCCGTTATGTGTCCGTCCTTTTTGTGAACAGGTTGCGGTCGTCTGACCGCAGTTAGTACCCCAATCACCGTGAGAGCCTCGGGGTCCCGCTTTGGCTCCTGGATGACCGACGCGATGATTCCCAGCTCCGACAGCAGGGTAGGTGCACAGTGTGTGTGTGTGTGTGTGTGTGTGTGTATGTTTGTTGTGTGCACGTGACAAGTGAAGTAGTTGTGAATGTGGTCAGAAGGTAGTTAAGCTCGATATTTTCCTTCATGCCTTTTACTGCCTTTCTGCCTCCTTTCCAACATGACTCCCGAGTGCACTTTGTCCACACACACACACACACACACACGCACACACACACGCACACACACACGCACACACGCACACACACACACACACATACACACACACACACACACAGTCGGGCGCATATTAAGCTAGTTGTCAAGGCGACTGTCTCCCAGTTGCCAGGTGTGATTTATATCGCCATGGTGACCCTTGCCTGTTCCCCATTAGAGCCTCTCCCTGGTGATGAGAAGGAGCTGTACGCAGCAGCAGTCTCCCAGTTATTGCCTCCCGTTTCCCAGTCACCAGTGTGACTGTCACAGTTATGGGTCGGGCCTCCTTCCCGGTCCCGGTGTCCGTTTGCGTACTTGTCTCATAGATGGGAAGCTGTTTCTCTCTCTCTGTGTGTGTTGCTGCCATTAAATGGTCGTTCTGGATTTGTATTATAAACAAGATGGGGAAACTAAAAAGCTGTAATCTGCTGAAATCTCTTTCATCCGGCTTTTCTTTGATCGTGAGGGATCCCCGTGGAGCTCTCTCGTCAACACACTTCTTATGTTTACATTGAGCGTTTCTTATCAAAACGCATATGGTGTTTTCATTGTTCCTTAACATGCGTCTAAGATGCATCTCTTATTATCTCTTAACAAATACAGAGCCGATCTTTTATTTTGGATATCGCATTTAAAGATGGCGCCCCCCCCCCCCCCCCCCCCCCCCCCCCCCCCCCCCCCCCCCCCCCCCCCTTTCCTTCTTATGAAAGTACAGGAACCAAAGAAGTCTCTGCAATGAAAGGATTGCATCAATTTCCCAATAAAAGCCATTTCCCTCTGAAGAAACACAAACACATTTCCACACAGTGTTTTCTGTGAAAGATTCTAACGAGTAGGTGCAGCTTTTGATATTTCATATAAGGTCATGATTGCAATACCGCCTTCACACTATACTATACGAGCGACTCAGCGACTACAGAATAATTTTCAATTGAAGCCGGTGACATTAAGCTACAAAATAAGGAATTACCGTTTTTGTTTTATTATATATATTATTGTTTTGTTTTTTTAAATCTTATTTGACAGTAAAGTTAAAAAAATGAAAACGTAAAAAATCTATCAGTGAATTTCCCGGCGGGACAACCTGCATCTTATCAGTTAAAGCACACACACTGTAAGTCATTCTCATACACCCTTTTGGTATCCATGACTACAGTATCTGCACAGGGTCCCAGTTTGGCATTTATGAATTCTTCATTAGCTCAACAGTGTGTGACATGTGTGCACGCATTGTACTACACACACACACACACACGCACACACGCGCACACGCGCATGCACACACCTGTCGCTGTCTTTGAGAACAGCTGCCGAGGTGCCTGCTGAAAGTGTGAGAGAGAGAGAGGTGAAGAGGTGTAAAGCAAGAACTGGAGACAGTAAAACGAAAGAGTGGGTGGACAGAAAGAGAAAGAAACAAGGAGAGTGTGTGGGGCGTGTGTGTGGGGGAGGGGGGAGGGCGTGTGTGTGTGTGTGTGTGTGTGTGTGTGTGTGTGTGTGTGTGTGTGGTGGTGGTGATCAAAAGAGCAGCAGTCGGGACAGGCAGGCAGGAAGGTATGAAAGAAGCTCGGGAGGCGACGGCGAAGACAAACAACAGAGGGGAAGATATGTGAAGACATGAAGTAAACATTAAAGTTGTTTTTGTTGCCGTAATCTTTCTTCCTCTCCACACTAACCATAAATCGATCCTCTCCCCCCCCCCCCCCCCCACCCCCCGAGCGTAACTCCACAGGAGGAAATAAGAGCCAGCACCATGCAGTCCTGTTTAACTATGTTTACGACAAGTTCGACTGGAGGAGGCGTGAGGCGCGCCGTCAGTCGAGAATCGCAACGCCACGCGTGACCATTAGAAAACCTCCCTTCTTCTTGTACTTTTGAGTTTAACGTGTGTTTTTCTTTCTTCTTCATTTGCCATTCATTCCGTTTGCTTGACGCGCTCGGTCTGTGCAAGTCGCTGTGACCTACATAGACGCGCTGGTTTCAGTGTTACTAAATAATCTAGCAGGATTGGCTCATTTGCATACGATTAGCCAACGAGGGAAGTTGCAATTGTTTTTATGGAGTGTAGAGAGAGAAAGGCGAAACTACCGGTGAACCCGAGTTCGATGCAAAGTGTAAGCGATTCATATGTTAAAACGCAAACGCTGACCAGAACTAAAAGGCCAACCGATGTGTCGCGTCCACGCTTTTTCTTTGTTCTGGACACAACTGAAACCTGGACCTGAGGGGGCAGAACACACAACGCGGGGGTGCAATGGTAGCGATCTCAACACTAAAGTGTGAGGCACGGAACGAGAGCTGTGGGTTTTCACAGACTAAATCTGAACCTATCCTCCCAGGCGGGTACGACGGGAGTGGAGGCCGACTGGGAAGTGGAGGCCGACTGGGAGAAAAAACGCTGCAAATAATCTGTAAAAAAAAAAAAAACCTGAGGTGTGAATTCAATAACAAGAAAACCGCAAAAAAAAATAAATACAATGATAAAAAACACACCTCCCCCTGTTAACCTTTTCTAGATCGCGCACGTTGGTTGTGTAATCAGCGTCTGGGGCTTGTTGATGTGGAGCATGTGGAGCATGTGGAGCGTTCAAACGGGAGACGATTACAGCTGCCAGGAGACAAAGGGACACCAGATCCTTTTGAAAAGGGAATTAAAACAGAGACGGCTTCGTCAGATTAGCTGCTGAAGCGGGGAAGAAATGGCTGGAACGGTTGGAGCATTTAGAGGAGGGAATGTTGGTGGTTGAGAGCGAGAGAGAGAGAGAGAGAGAGAGGTGTTTGATTGTCATTGCAAACCTCAAGTCAAGTGTCATTTAAACACTGTTGTCGAAGGCCCTTTAGAGTGACTGCAATCAGTCGCCGTTTTACTGGTACGAATCATAATTCTATGAGAATTCTACTGTAATTTAAAAAAAATCGGTGCCGTCATGCACTGCAGGAGAGATTCATCTTTTCTTTGACACCCAACAGACAGGGTCCCTTTTTTTTTCCCCCATCCGGTCCGTCTCCTCTGCCCTCCCGCTTTTCTCTGTTTGCAGAGAGAATAACAAGCATCTTTTTTTCATTTTTTTTCACCAACAACGCTCTTCTCTTCCTGCCAGAGCACTCTGCTCTTTTCTTTCATCCGTTTCACCTTCCCGTCCCTCTTTGGGTAATTAATCCACCAATGTTACCCGCCCACCGCCCACCCCCCCTTCCACCACCCCCTCTTCGTGCTCTCTCATTCTCTGTCAGTTTGCTCCTCCAGGGATCTCTGATGGTTATGGACGATGAAGGAGAGGACCATCGAGCACATTTTATTAGCTGATTTGTAGCTAATTCATTTGAACTCCGTGTGGGTTGGAAAGTGTTTTTCCGACCGACTCGCTTTAACAGATTTGGACTTGATGGCCACAGACACACACACACACACACACACACGTGATATCCTGCTGAAAAGAGTGAGGCTGAAGCTGCGTGGCATCCTCAGCAGTGAAATGCAGTGTAGTGATCAACAGAGCTCCTTTTGGATGCTCATTACAGTGAAACATAACCTACATATTTACGCTTTGATGTCCATATTTTCATCGAGGGCGACACTGTCTTGCGTAGCGGCTTTGGATGGGGTTGCTGAATTTCCACAAATATAATAAAGAGTAATACAGACACGCTCGTAATACCATAAAATCCCAGGACCATAGAATATATAGAATAGAATAGAGCTAATGCTGAGCTCTTTCGTTTTAGAAGTATTGCTGCAGGTCGGGTTCACTTCCGGATATGCCCACGCTTAGACTAACTCTTTTTGCTTGTGTTTTTGGTTGATAAAAAAACCTCTGAACTCATTGAATATCCCTCTCACTCTCAGTGCAGCCACATGCACACACCTCTTTAGCATGTGGAGAAATCAAAAGCCAGACAGACCTGCTGTGCCTCGTCGCGGTTGCTAAGCCATGATTAGAAAACCGGTGGTCGGTCAGTTAAATGGTTTGCCGTCACCGATTCCATTGGTTTGAGGTGGGCTGTTTAAGTACCAGCCACCATGTCATTATCTAATCAAGTTGCTAGTGAGCATGGCAGGTGAACAATATGGATTTATGTAAAATGAACAGAGCTACAGGGCCAGAGGTAAACCGGTTCCTTCCTCCTCCTTCAGGTGTGGTCGATGGACGGCTACTATAAGGGCCGGCGCGTGCTGGAGTACAGAACCATGGGGGACTTCACAAAGGGGCAGAACTTTGTGCAGCATCTGTTGCCCCATCCCTGGGCAGGAACCGGCCACGTGGTCTACAACGGGTCGCTCTACTACAACAAACACCAGAGCAACATCCTGGTAGGAGAGCGGCTGGAATGGAAACGCGGGGGAGAAGTGAACCGTTTGCAAAAAGATGAGCAGAGTGAGAGATGCATGCGTCTTTCTCTTTCCAGATCCAGTACCACTTCCGCTCTCGCAGCGTGCTGCTGCAGCGCAGCCTGAGTGGAGCCGGGTACAACAACACCTTCCCCTACAGCTGGGGGGGGTCCTCTGACATCGACCTCATGGCTGACGAGATGGGGCTCTGGGCCGTCTACACCTCCATCCCGAACGCAGGAAACATTATGGTAACGGTCTCTTGTGATAAACAAACCCAAAATAATAAGCATTAAGAACATGGAGATAATATTTTCACGCTATCTGAAAAAGAGACATTTAATGCAGTGATGCGTTTGTTCCAGTCTGGACTTTGCTTTACCTTCCAAAAGTCGTAAACTCCCACGTTTTTTAAAAAATCCATTAAAACAGCCGAGGCAGATTGCTGCGTTGAATAATGTAATGTATCATAATGAACTCCAAGTTCAATGTTGTTTTACATAACATGATTTTTATGAACTGCATAAGCCTCTTCTTTTTCCAAGCCTGTGCTTATACCCTGTGTGTGTATGTGTGTGTTTTACCTGTCTAGTGGGGACAAGAGTCTGATTACACAGTCACATTGTGGGGACTTACCTACCTTTTGGGGACAAATTGTATCGGGGGGGGAGGGGATACCATAATGTAGAGCATTACATTTTAGGGTTAGAATTAGGTTAGAGTCATTGTTAAGGTAAATCTCCAGGAAATTAATCTTAGTCAATGTAATGTCCCCGAAAGTCATGAAAACACGATTGTGTGTGTAAGGAACCTCCACTTCAGGTACAACAGGCTTTTCCATCGTTGGGTGATTGAAAAGAAAACACAAAGAATCAGTCGATATTTAAGTCCCATTTATGTCATGATTTATTCACAAGGCCTTTTTGCATTTCGTCACATTGATTGATACACAAAAAAACACTTTCTCCAACGTCTCCTTTGGATGTAGCTCAGTAATTAGGCACAGCAGGTCTGTCAAGCTTTGCAAGCCTGATCACGTAAACATTAATGATAATAAACATTTCGGGCATATGTGTCGATACAGGTATATCTACAGCGAGCTAATATGGGCAGATGTATTGGCCTTTTCTTGATATTTAAGAAAATATTGTACATAAGTACAGCATGTGATTAAGTACTTATTCAGTTCAACAAACGTGGGGTTATAAAAATAGGAAAACTACGCAGACAGTTTTTGGTTTTTTTTCGATCTCCGTGACCGTCAGTCGCTCTGCGTTCGCAGGTGAGTCGCCTGGACTCTCGCTCGCTGGAGGTCCTCCGGAGCTGGGACACGGGGTTTCCGAAGCGCAGCGCAGGGGAGGCCTTCATGATCTGCGGCACCCTCTACGTCACCAACTCCCACCTGGCCGGGGCCAAAGTACACTTCGCCTACCACACCAACTCCTCCACGTACGAGTACACCGACGTGCCCTTCCACAACCAGTACTCCCACATCAGCATGATGGACTACAACCCCCGCGAGAGAGCGCTGTACACCTGGAACAACGGACACCAGGTGCTCTACAACGTCACACTGTTTCACGTCATCAGGAGCGACGGATAGATCGCCGCGTAGCAAATGTTTAAAAAAAAAAGAGAGAGAGCGAGGCAATGTGTCATTACAGGATACTGCAACTTACAACGCACACGCACACATATACACACACGCACGCACGCACAACCGCCATTCAAGTCACCAAGAACATGATTGCTTTCTGTGTTTGAATTTGAATGACTTGAAGACTGCGACTAAACACAAAACTCAGTTGTGGACCTCATGACTAAAGGTCACAATCGAGAGTCTTCATCACAGCGAAGAGGGAAATTAACTGCTTCCGCCACAGAAACGCTGGCAGGAAGAAAATCAGACACTTTGTGCTCATCCATATTCTGTTGCGTTTCATTCCCAAGTCGTGTCTCGAGAATTGATTTTCGGAAGTTGAGGTCGTCTCGTCCCAAATATTAAAAAAAATAAAAATAAATGCGACCGGAATTTCGACTCGTCTCTCCGACGAAAGGACCCCGATGGAGATGTTCTGGGTTTGTGATGTGATCGTGGACGTGTTCAGTCAGCATGGTTGTTCATTCAATAAACATTACTGTCAAAACTGTCGACTGTCTTCTCTGTTTTGGAGCAGAGAGAAAGGCTTTTTTTTTTTACCTTGTTTTTTTTTTTTTATATTTAATTTGTCCTGTTGAATATGACCTGCAAAGACCCCACCAGGAAGTGACTGAAAATAAACAATAGTCATTGAGTAACTTCCAGACTAAAGGAATCACACCTCAAACCATACAGAAGTACCACAGCAGAACTACCTACATAACAAAGAGCTAGAACCCCCCCCCCCCCGCCTACACCTTAATTTGATTAAGATGATGTTCTAGTCTTTTATGCAGTCTGTGGCATTCACCAAACCTTGCGCAGCTAAAAAAAAAGGCACAATTATGAGGAGAAGTTGAACACACTTGACACCACGCGACAGATATAGCTTTGGTGTCTTCGGCTGGAGCTCTGTTTGAAGTCGCAATCCAAGGATCGGCGTTAATTAACTGGACAGGTCTCTCCTCGTGTAATGATGTTTTCATCGAGTCTAATAGATCCGAGTGGAGAGTTACGGAGGATCAGAGTTCAAAGGAGAGCGTCGCTTTGACTTTGGATCAGGCGCAGATGCAAAGGTTAAAAATGCTCATTACGGTCTAAGTGGCTTTTATGTGCTGAAAAAACGGAGGGTAATGTCCCCCCCGGGGGACGGGTCAATACTGTTGGTTGAAACCAGCAAACACACACACACACACACATACACACACTATCATAGTGTCACAGATACACACAAGCACGTACTGTAGAGACACAAAAGACGGATGGACACGAAGAAGAAGAAGAAGAAGAAGAAGAAGAAGAAGAAGAAGAAGCGTACGAGAGACGGTCTCGCTGATGACGAGATGGAAATCAATACAAAGCGTCGGAGGATAATAAAGGAGCTCGGCCATGTGCGGATCTAATTGCGGAAACATCACGAATGGGTCATTGGGTTGCCATGGTGACTGTAATGATGTTGTGTCTAACCGCCTCAAGTTCGTGTCAGAACACGAAACATCCTCCACTTAATTTTATTTCTCTCTTCTACCTCGCATACAAATTAAGAGACATTTAATTACAAGAAAGAAGACTCTTCTTTTTTTTTACATGACTACCAACTGAATCAGAAAAACCTCTCCGCACACACACACACACATTGATAATCCGTAGGGGGGGAAGAAGAATCCAATCACATGTGTCAATAAGCTGTGAAGTTCACACCGTTTTGAAGGAGCTCTCCTCATCCCGCCCCGTTGACTTCTACTTCCCTGTGTGACGCTCTGAGAGGGGGAACAGGTGTGAGCCTGCTGCACCTGTTCACTCCCTTCCCAACAGCAATAATTAGTGGATTATAACCAGAACGAGGCGACGCTCATAACATTACAGCGCTCATTTAAAACGCCTTAATGAGGTTTTCTGTCTCGCGTCAAGGTCGCACTGTGAGAACGAAACCGACTTCTGCTTCTGGTGCCGCTCACAAAAAATAGGAATAAAAAGACGTCGCTGTCGTAATAATAATAGCGATGCGACAGGTTGTCGTAAAGGTTTACATTGCATGGTTGTGTATTGTTCTGTTGTGGGATGATGAAGGGATGATGAAGAGCCACTCCGAACATTGAGTCCTCCATTTTCCAAACACAGTGTCTCTATTCTGTGAGTTCCACGCTACCAGTGGTGGAAATCATTTGATTCATAGTTAATATGAAAGATATTGATTACAGCCGCTCTGCCTCATTTTTAGGTGCAGCTCTATTGAAGTTGAGATGAAGAGATGAAGAGATGAAGAGATGAAATGCACGTTTTGAAGTTACAACTAACACTAAAACAAATTATCCACAATACATCTGTGCTGTTATGTTTCCTCCTCCTCGAGTCTTGTAGTCGTGTTTAAAATATGAAGTCGTTCTTCAAACCGACGCCGTTATTGTTGAAGTAGTATACCTTCAATATCTTGTTGTTTTGGTGAATGAACGTTTCCTGGATGCAATTAGGTTTTGTTTTTTAAGTTTTTCACGAGGAATTTAGCTTTAAAAAAAACTTGTATTCGTATAAAATAAAATGTAATGTGTTGCGGTACTTTATTTTTCATATATACAGAGTGTTATGTATGCCCAGTATAGAGAAACATATACATTTACACGTTCTGAAATACTCTCTAGATTAGCTACCAAGTACACTAATTGAACACTGTCTCCTTTCCCATTTAATTAGTACCAAATCACCCCAAAGAAAACCCTGCATCGCTGTTTTTTACCTTTTTTTTTTAACATAATATTAAAGTATACATTTCAGGACTCTTCTCTTAAGTCCACGTCTAGTATTGCGGTGTGATGATATCGTGGCAGACGCGTTACATAACACGTTCGTCTGCTTTGTGACACGAGTGAGCGACTCTGCGCTGACAGCCTGAGACTTTAGCCTGATTTCCCTCCATCCCTTTGTGCTCCTCTCCAGTTATTTCTCTCTCTCTCTCTCTCTCTCTCTTTGTTTGTTTGTTTCTTTCTCCCCTCTTCTTCATTTTGCCCACCTCCCTGCTGTCTCTGGCGAGGCCGCGGTCGCCTTGGCACTGTCCCTGCTGCAAGGATCCCTTCTCTCCATCTATCAGCGTCATTGGCTCTGATTTTATGCATCACAGAAGAGCTTCTCCAGAAGACCCGCCGGAATTCCACAGAGGGATACGCAGTCATGCGCGTACACACACACACACACACGCACACACACACACACACGCACGTGTGCGTGGTTTACGCGCAAACACACACAACCTCACACAAACCGTTGCCCGATATATCATTTTTTTACCTCTTTATTTATTCATCTCTATCTGTCCATCTATCCATTGGCTTCGCTCCCCTGGGCGGATATCTGCCTGATGAATAATTTACAGCTGTTAAAAGAGACCACCTGAGGGGGACAGAGGAAGGAAACAGGATGAGGACAGGTAAAGTGAGGAGGAAGGAGAGATGAGAGACCTTCTGGTGGAAGGAATGAATGTGGAAGAGGGGGAAACGCAGCCGAGCGACACATGGCCCGTGATAATGCTTAATTAATGACGGAGGGATCAGCCAATTAAACAAGGACACAGGGTGAGAGACTATAGCTCGGGTGGGAGACACCAACGGGTGGGAGGAGGAGGAGGAGGAGGAGGAGGAGGAGGAGGAGGAGCAGGAGGAGGAGGAGGATGTCAGAGAGGCGGCTGATGATTTGCTCTCCTTCGTTGAACGTAGAGAAGAAGAAAAAAACAATCCGGGTGTAAAAAAGAGCGACAAAGAGTGACGAGTGGGTCTGGGGGAGAAAAGAGAGGCATCAAGTTCCACCCGAGCTGCTGTTCTATAAATAGAAGTCGGAGCACTTTGGGGAAGGGGGAACCAGCCAATTAGAATCGCGCTGCGCTGCCGATGGTAAACCCCTCAGACACGTGCGCTCGGCAAACCGGTCAGACCTGCTGGTATTGTCACCTGCATCATGTCTTCGGAGGCCCACGTGGGAAGCGGCGGGTGTCGCTATTCAAACCCCAGGGGGCCTGGGGCCCTAAGGGGCTTTGATGCACTCAGGGGGGGTGGGGGATTTGATGTGAATCAGCAGCATTGCAGCAGTGAAATAACAAATTTGGCACACACGGTTTATATTTGTTTTGTTTTTTAAATCTGGATTTAGATCTGCTTTTAATTCGTCCGTCGGCAGAAAGAGGTTGCACTCCTGTCCCGCTTCATGAATCAATTCAATAAGTGAAAGAAAAGCTTTACGAGTAATTGAATCCATGAAAAAGGGGGTCGTCAATGAATTTAGGTGCTCTGATCCCCAGCTCCTCGTATCCAAATGTTCCCCTGGGCAAGAATTAAATTACTCCTGATGGTATCAGTGTAGACAGGAACACAATTGAGCTAATATAAAGGTAAACAAAAGAAAGAAGCTGCCTGGGTTGCATGAAATATGAAAAGAAAACACTGAACACTTGATTTTGTTAAAGTTTTCTCATGTTTAGATATTGTGTTGCTGTTCTGTGACAGTGAAAGCAAAGACCAAAAAAAACAAAGACACTTTGAATATATGAAGCCACATTTGAGCATCTTCGCAGGGAAAGTGCTGTATCAGCAAACTTTGAGTTTTAAAAGCACTAAAACTTAAATGACGATGTAAACGTTCACTTACATAAAACAAACTACACACAGATTGCACTGCAGAATCACCGAGGGGAACATTAACTTAATGTAGACAGCAGTATTCTCGGCTCAGATGACTGATGATGATGATGATGAAGGTATTGTTTTTGTGTCACGCATACAAATATGTTCAGCCTGCAGACACCGGAAAAAAACCCCATATAAAGCAGCTCCTCACTGCAGTGCATGCATTTTCTTGTGCCGCCATTAAAAGCCCCAAAAAACAATCAGTTTTTTAATCTTCTAGTAATATATATATATATAATTATTATTTTTAAACAATTTTTCTGGTGAATATCAATTATGGCAGTGTGTGTGTGTGTGTGCGCGTGTGTGTGTGTGTGTGTGTGTGTGTGTGTTTGCGCTCACCTTCCAGTTCCCCTTCAGCTAAACACTGTTGGCTTCATCGTTGTTGCAGTTGTTTGCACTGTTAGCCATGTTGAGAGCTGTGTGGACTCAATCACTGAACCAATATGTGCTTTTTTGAAAAGAAAAACGCAGGTGGTAAACGTTGTCCACAAAAAAAATAAAAAATCGACCGAGAAAGCTGATCTCTTCTGCATGCACAGCTACCAGTATGCATTGCGCGCGCTAATTTCCATTTTTATTGATAAATACACAGAAAATAAATGTGTTCAAAGTCAATAAAGACAATATTATGACACCTGAGATGTCAACCACACACCTTCTTTCCACCGGAGCCGTCTCTGTTTTCTCGGGAAGAGCAACAGATTTTTTGCACCATTAGTGTGCATGAAATATGTTCTCCCCTAACAGCCGGCACAGACGTTAGCTGTGAGCCATCGAGCGACGGACAGATTGACAGCGTGTCTGTTCAAGCTCAGCTGAATTCACCAGAAACTCCGGTTCTTTCTGTTACTTAGCAGCTCCATTTCCTCCAGTCGATGCTCTCGTACTGGGATTCGCATTCATTTTTCACTCAACTTGACATGTTTTCAATGCGGGCTGAAAGTGTTGCTGCATTAACGTACGCTTACCTGAGCTCTAATCACACATTTCCATTGACTTCAAAAAGTTTTTTGTCTGAACTTCAATTTAGGGGTTTCTCAGGCAGAGGGGGGGTTATGGGTAATTTCACAGTCTTCATTGCCAAATAAGCGTATTTCTCACACTTGATTATTCTTTCCATTTTCATCTGAGTGATGCTGTTTTTTTAGGATGCCACATAAAGTCACTCTGCTCCCTCTGAATGGACTCCTTTTGTGTTTTCGTTCACATGCATTCTTACGATTATTGATCTGCCATGGGGGTGAGCTCCAACATCCCTTTATGCTTCTCGGCGTTAACTACCGGGGACGGACGTGAACATTAATAATTGATTGGGATTACCCGCACGACTGAAGTGTGCTGAATGAAATCTGCAGATGATTTACTTTGTTGGGAACGTTTAGCCCTGGACGCCGAGGTTCCCTTTCTTCACCACATCATTGATTCTCTGCATTACTCCCGTCGTTTGCTACCTTCCCTCTTGTTCCCTTTCATCCTCTTAATTTGATCTCTCTGCCTCCCTGGGAGTCTCTCTTCATTGAGCATCGCCTCCCTCTTTCTCCCACTCCTCTTATCTCATTACTCTCTAATTAGCCCCAAACGAGCCCGCAGGAACCAATAACACGCTTTTTGCTCATGCATATCAATGAGATGCGCGCACACACACACACACATACGCGCGCGCGCACGCACACCGTCACATCTGTAAAGTCAGGTTATATTTGTGTGTGTCACTGCGTACGCGTTATTCACAACACTCTTTTTGATATTTGCATTTGTTGATTCGGCCATGAGTTCTGGCAGACTTTACTTTGGCTGATTATGCAAGAGTTAATGTGTGTGTGTGTGTGTGTGTGTGTGCGTGTGCGTGTGTGTGTGTGTGTGTGTGTGTGTGTGTGTGCTACACACTCGTGGCCAGCTTGGATCTCAGTTGGATACAGGAAATGTGTGTTTGGTCGGGAACAGATGATTGTGAGGCACACTGTCCCGGGCAGAACTCTGTACCAGGAGGTGGCCAGTAAACACACACACACACACACACACACACACACAACACACACATGCACACACATTCTGTTCACATGCAAAAAAAGAGAGAAAAAAAACATGCACAAGCTAAGAAACAAGTCCATTGATGTGAATAAAACTGCACCTCACCAAACCTAAAGATAATATTTCATGGGGGGGGTTTTCACACCGGTAGACGTAGATCCTTGTTTTCTTTATGCGTCTGAACGATGCATTGTTTTGGACATCACATTTGATAAACGTAGCGACATTCAGACAGTTTTAATGGGAGTTGGAGTCGAGTGATGGGTTGAAACGTGGCGAGAGGGTTTATTAGTCAACTGTGTGTGACTGAGATGGGAAGTAACCCAGGCACAGCTGCAAGTGCAGCTAAACAAACACTCATACATAAAAGATGAGTCCCTCTCCACCCCCTTTGTGTGTGTCTCTCTCTCACACACACACACACACACACACACACACACACACACACACACACACACTATAGCTATAAGTGTTCACCTGAATTTATTGACTAATCTCCTTTTCTATAGGATTTAATTCACCAATCTCTGTGTATTCAGGAACTAGACAAACAAGCTTCCTCTGTCCCACTTATTTTCAACCTGCATGTCTGGATCTGTGCACCTGTGTTTATTTCCGTCTTTTCCACCCTTCCTCTCCTCTCCTTTCCTTCTCCTCTCCTCTCTCCTCCCCTCCCTTTCCCTCCCCCTGCTCAGGCCTCGGTCTGTCTGAGAGGACAAAGCGATACCTCAAAGGTTTTTTTTGAAAAATTATATGTCGTGTCATCGCCACTCAGCTATACGGAATCTCGTGTCGGGGTATATGCAACGGGCCTCGGCTTCGCCCGTGTGCCGTGGTGTGATAAATTAACAGCTTTGCATATCCTGACTGTGTGTGGAGGCAGGTCACGGTGAATCAATAGTATCTGTGGAGGGGAAGGAAGCAGAATCTCTCATCTTCATCTCCGCCTCAGAGCTGTATCTGTCTTTTTTTCTTTCCAATGTTTCGGCATGTCTCTCTGCTTATCTGGCCCTCCACCCTCAATCCCTTATCTCTCTCTCTCTCTCTTTACCCTATGTACCCAAAAGCAATAAGTGACTTGAAGGGCAGAGGGTGAAAACACAAATGAACCACAGGGGGTGAGTGACAGACACAGAAAGCAGGGGGGGGGGATAGACCATGTAACAGATGGGAGAAAGAGATTGTCTCCGATATCGATCTGGTAATCCTCGTTGTGCTCTCTGGCAATTTGAATCTTCCTCCTACACAAGATGAGGAGATGCAGGGAAAGGGTGAGATTGAGAGAGAGAGAGAGAGAGAGAAAGGAGTGCATGGAGTGGAGGAGGGAGGGAGTGAGGGAGTGAGTGAGGAGGAGCAGTGCCATCCAGTGGTGCAGAGGCACGCTGCAGCGTGTTTGGTCTTTATTTTCATAAGAGAAACTAAAATCATAAAACTACAGCATGCACTGCGGTCAAAATAACTTGCACTGTAATAAATGCACTATTCTTTTAATATTCATATGTTATCCTATGTTCGTGCCCTTTAGCTTTTATTGTGTATTGTAATAATTGTTCCAGATTAATGTGGGAGGTTATTATAGGGCTGTATGCTACCTGAGAGGAATTAACTCATCTGCATGTTTTCTAAAGAGAAAAAGAAATCATCCATTTTTTTAATTTTTTCATTAAAGAAAATGCTTGAATTAAACATTAATCAGAAAAAAAGTCAGTACAGTTCCTTGTTGGAACGTAACATTACCCATTTATTTTTGCATCCAGAAAACTAACTGGTGATAATAAGTGAAACAATATGAATAACACAATTTGACCATCGTTGCTTTTTAAGCGCTGCGTTGATTTGAACTGCAACTAAAATGAATATACGTTAAATAATATATTGATTTATTCCAAAATCTCGTGGAACGATCACACGTGTAACAAACATTCATGTGTCCACATACTTTCGTCCACATAGTGCATCAGAATAAACACCCTGTTTAAAGCCCTCTCTCTCAAAGGAGCCTATACTTCTACTTTCCCTCCGGCTACATCGCGATGACCTCAAAAAGCCATTTATTAACATGGATTATATGTCGACTGGAACAAAAAAAAAAAAAAAACTGCCAGATGATCAGCAGCTACATCTCTCTTTCTCTCTCTCTTCTTCTCTAAACCACCTGACACAGAGATTGAGATCAAAAGAAAGGAAAGATGGAGCGAGAGAAGACGGAGGAATATATATGAACAGAAGAAAAGATTGACCGCCATCTCTCTCGGTTCATAATTCGGCACGAAGGCCGTGGGTTAGATTTCTCTCTGTGTTAGCAAAGCGCCCTCGATAACTATGCTGTTAAAGTGGAAGATCAGAGGAAAGGAAAAAGAGAGGATGTGTAACTGTGTTCCTGTCTAGTCGCACAGCTTCTTTTCTCTTGATGTATTCAAGCACACGGACATCAAAGTAAAACAGAAACACGACATACTGTATATTTATATATATATATATATATATATATATATATATATATATATATATATGTTAATGGTGTGATAATGGTGGTTATTGGGATTGTTCACTATATTTCTGATGAATGCTGAAATATCAACTGTTGAATGGCACATTTTGTACAGACGGCGTCCTCATGACATTTGTTTGGCATCTTGTATGTTTTTAGTGAAATGTCTATTAGATGGATGATTTGTAATGCGATGACTACACTCAGGTGTTCACGGTGACCCGCGCGGCGCTCGACATCCTGCGAATGTCATAAATTCATTTTCAGTTCCCACCATTAAGAATATAAATGGCCACTGACGTTACGATGTACTGTAATCAAATCAATCAAGAACAAGCGATTACTTTATATGGCGAATGTTTCGTTTGAAGCAGTTATATTACATTAATACGTTTTATTTCATTCTTTTTGGACATTCACTTCACGTGCGGTTAAAATGTAACTGGCAATTATTACATTATCGTTTTTTTTTATTACAGTTGTTTGTGACATTACGTGACATTCATTGTTTTATCTTTCAATATCTGGAATTAATGCATTGTCACTTTTTTAGAATCATATTTGTTTATACTGAACTTTCTTTTTGCATTATTAGTTTTTATTAAAATAATTATTTACAATTATGTTATTAGTTCATAATGCTTCTTCGCCTTATTTTTTAACAATATTTATTTTGTTATGTGGAATTATTACATTGCATTCATTATGTAATGACCGGTTATATTATAATTTCTTATTACATTATTTGCAATTATTAAGTAATCTGTTATATTGACATTATTGGCTTTTCAAATGTTATAAACAGTAATTTCATTTTCCAAGCAGCCCAAACTGGGTCCTGAACCTCTTGCAGAGGATGAAGTAGATGAGCGGGTCCAGGCAGACGTTGAGAACGGACATTATGATGGTGACCTCCTTCACGTTGTAGAGGAACTTGCCACTTGAACACAGGAACTCTTTGGGGAGGTGAACCAGGTGGTAGGGGACAAAGCAAAAGCAGAAGACACTGACCAGCACTAACATGTTCCTGCGGGTCCTCGCAAGCTTCGTGAAGCAGGAGGATGCCGCCAGCCTCTGCTGCACCAGTGCCACCCGCCGGGAGGTGCTGTAGTAGAAGAAGACCAGGGAGGCGAGGACGGACAGGAACATGACGTTGGCGCAGGAGTATATGATCTTCATCACCAAGCTGAACTGGCCGGTGTGCGAATATTCACAAGTCTCCAGGACAGAGGTGAAAGGTTTCTGGGTCTGGAACGACAGGACGACGAAGGCGCTCATCGTGGCCAGGAGGAAAACCCAGGTTGCCGTGGAGATGATGTGAGCGGCCCGCACCGTCAGCAGGATGTGAGTTCCTAAAGGTTGAACGACCTTCAGATACCTGCAGAGGAGAGAGAGGATTTCAGTGAATAACGGTTTTGAGTTTAGCATTCACCTCCTGCTGCCTTTAAGTGGAAACTGGGAATTTGTGTGTTTGACGTAGGGATTCGATGAAGAATCACTCTTCTTCTACTCGTAAAAAAGAAACACTAGTGCAGTAGTTTTGTGTGTTTACAGAAAAGACTCCTCAGCTCTTGCAGTGCACCTGGTAGTCAACTTAAAGGGCATTACGAGTACCGAGTCATGCCCTTCGGCTTAACCAATGCCCCCGCCGTCTTCCAGACCCTGGTGAACGACGTGCTCCGGGACATTTTGGATCGGCACGTATTCGTCTACCTCGATGACATCCTGATATTCTCCAAGAACCAAGAGGAACACGTTCACCACGTCCAATCCGTACTCCAACGGCTAATGGAGAACTCTCTTTTTGTCCCACCGTTTCATTTCTGGGATATATATATCGCTTCCCATGTCAGCATCAAGATGGACCCCGCGAAGGTTGCTACCGTCACTACCTGGTCTGTCCCAAATTCAATGTTTCCTGGGGTTCGCCAACTTCTTCAGGAGGTTCACCCGAATCACAGCTCGGTCGCTTCCCCACTCACTGGCCCTCACCACTTCCAAGATTCCCTTCTGTTGGACTTCTGCAGCCTTCAGAACCTTAAATCCAGGTTCACCAACACCAAGTCTCGACCCTTGGCCGGATTGTTGGTATTGTAAACCTCTGTCTGGAATAAAGCTTTTCTTAAACGATTCCACTGGTTCTGTTCAACTGCGACTGGGTCCTTACCACCACCTGTTACAAAATTGGTGTGTGCATTGGCATTGATACATCTGGGAAGTCTGTTTCATGCAACAGGGAGATTCAAATTTAAAACTGGCGAACCTGTTAGCGGCGATGTAGCCCATGAACATGATGCTGGCGTAAATGTTGAGCAAGAGAACGGCGCGGGCAACGTTGCAGTTGACCAAGTGGAGGGTGACAGAGCTGCTGGCGTATTTCGCGACGCGGATTGGGAGACAGAGGCAGACCAGGAAGTCGGCGGCTACCAAGTTCTTCAGGTAGATCGTGATGCTGCTGGATGTCTTCTGCTGAGCTCGGCAGAAGTAAAACGTCACGATGAAGCCGTTGAGGGGGAGACCCACCTGGAGAGAAAACATCGCGAGTATGGAGAGATTTACAATTTGCAACATTTGCCGTCAGTCAAAAGAATTTTTGGATTTGACCGGAGATCACTTAAGATGATAATGTTCTACCCAATTAGGGAATCAAATTCCAAAAAAAGTCAGTCAGTCGGAATAATGTTTGCATGTACCCAACCCCAAAAGAATTTGGTTGAAAATGTTTCCTGACTCTTGCGTGTGTTGTGTTGATCTGGATTGTTGAAACTCACCAGAAACACGAGACCGTGGACCATCATGAAGAAGAGGTCGGCTGACCTGTCCACCTGACCACAGGTGGTCTGGTTCGTAACTGATGACTGATGGAATAAGGAAGTCGCTTCCTCTCCTGCTTGGTCACTCATTGTTTCTATCTGGTTCATCTAACAGAGGTGAACCCAAATTACAAATCTTCATATCCATAGTCAACCCAAGAAGATAAAGTTGTATCACTTGAAGGAACAAATGGATGGTTTCAAATCAATGCAGTGTTTTATACCATCAACTCCGTATTATATATCCTTATATTAACTTAATGGTCAGCTGACCGTATGATCATGAATATTAAACCTTGCATCAGAAAAAGTGCAACGAAGAGAAGATGAAATACCTGCAGCACAAACCTGTCTGTGTCGGTGAGGAGGTCTATTCACTGAAACGCTTCCGTCTTCACAGGAAGAGCTGCAGAACTAGGAAGTGATGGCTTCCTTGTGAGATAGCATCTCTATAAATAAAAGAAGCAACACTGCACCGCTGTTGGTTGAGGTGTCGTTTTATCTTCCTGTGTACTTCCAATACAATTACCACTGAAGACTTTTTTTGGTGTCACGGTCTCGAATAGAAGATACATCCTCATGGCATTTGGTGGCAAACGAATCTATTGATCCTTATGCAGGTCTGAAGGTAACCCAGACAGCTTCATAGCCCCGTCCTCTGGGGGCATGCACAGGATTAATCGTGAAAAAGTCAAATAGGATCCCTTTTTTTGGTAATGGACACAAAAGAAAAGCATCCGCGTGAGCAAATGGTCAGAGCAGATGCATGACGTAGTATTGAATATCAATAAATAACGCTTATGATGTGTGTGAAGGACATGGGTCTGCTGCATGGAGCTTTAAGCAACATTTAATAAAATGTGCACACTGAAAACGAACCTGTTCCTGCTGTTTGTAATTGTTATTATTGAAAGACTCTGACGGTTTTTTCTTTAGGCAGATGCATATTTCTTTCCTTGTTTTGCATTTAAATTACTTTAAAAATGAGTCATGAGCATCAACGACAAATAGATACGGAAATTCTCTCTGGACTTCAAATACCGAGGTCATGAGTGCAAATTCAACTCCCCCATATATTTAATTTTTCCTTTCTTTCCCTTTTTATTAAATTCAAAGTCATCAAAGATATCAGAATCTGCGTTGATGATATGCGACGGCTTTCTGGATTTGTGTGTGATGGCAGAATAACTCAAGTCTGTTAAACAACTGCCACATTCCCAGAACCGATGGAGTAATAAAATAAACGTCATTGTTGTGTGTAAACAGAGCTTATCAGAGTCATGTGCTTCCACAGACTGTTTAAAAGGACCTTGTTTTAGACCAACCTTCCTCTCCATGATGATGATGATGATGATGCAGGTAAGAGCTGCAGCTTCTCTTAACATTTAAACCAGATCATTTTTTTTATTTTATAATGAAAAAACAAATGTTGCTCCTATTTTCTTTGATATACTTAGACAATGTTTTCATGACGTTTATTATTTTGTGAAAATGTATTATCTCAATAATTAGCATTATTGTTAGTAATGTCACTAGTAATAATAGCACTAGTAATTAGTAATGTCTGTGGGAACAGCTCTAAATTGTCAAGATTTTAAAAACCAGAGTCGCAGCACTTATTTAATGTTAAAATCAGTGAAGCAAATCTATGTGTTTCATAGTTTTCTAAATAGTCATTTATAGATTGACGTGTAAAGGAAGTCAAGGTTATAATAGATTACCTAAAACATTTTTACAATTTAATCTTGTTATTGTTAAATTAATCAACAATTTGTTCCATTGTTTATTGTTGTTATTTTAATGGTTGGGTGTCGTAGATTAATATTATTGAGTATCTTTCTTTTTATTGTTGGCTCTGCAGTGTTGTTAGTTATTGTTAGTTACACATTAACAGGCACTCGCAGCCCCAGTAAGAACACATTATCTCTTTCCAGATGTCAGATCCCTGAACTCGCTTGCGTGAATTAAAACAAACTATTAGAATGTCAAACGAAAACGCGCAGGATATTAGACACGGATAGATTTAAATGTTTTCAAATGAATTTGAATTAATCCAAACCTGATTCTACACCCTCTGCTCCATAGAGGGACAGAGTTCAGAACAACTCAGCAGGGGAAAAACCCCAAATGTTGTAACTGTTGTTTGCTTCCAGTGAATTTTCTGCTCTGAATTCAAGTCACGTAAGACTTACAGAGCAGCGAAGGTGGATGTGTTTGTATCTCAAGTATCAATGAAATCCTGTTCTTTCATACCGGCGTCCATTCAGAGAAACCATACAATAAATACATTAAGTGAGAAGTATGAAGAAGACGGGAAGGACACAAAGAGTAATATGGTTGTTATTTACTTCACTCACATTATTTAAATACCTTAAAATTGTTTTCGCAGAGGAGGATAATTGTGAGAACAAATGAAAAACCACTAAAGATATATGAATGATACAATAGAGAACACAAATACATAATACGCATCTACAGTGTTTCTAATACATCGTCGGAGTACCCTTTTAATTTAATTAAAGGAAGAGAATCCCGCTGATATTCTCACCAAACGGATGATGGATTGTAATCACAGAAGCAGTGATTGAATCATTGTGCCAGAAATAATAAATACATTTATTTTCGTTTACTACCAATAACCGTATTTAATTACGTGACACCGTTCTTCATTCCGCCTAATGTTTGCTATTTAATCTGTTTTTCTCGTGATATGCATCCATGAGTGCAGGAAATCCCTGTCCATGTGTCATTAATCATCATTAATCCCTCCCTGCTTTCACATCCAGGTGACATTATTCGTCGCCGTGCTGGTTCTTGCGGCCTCAGTTCGCGTCGACTCCCAGTCCTTTCTGCCCATCGACTGCGACGACGTCTATCGCCATGACAACACCAGCTCCAGTGGGGTGTACATCATCTACCCAGGAGGTCCCACCACGCCGCTGCATGTCTACTGTGACATGGACACCAACGGGGGCCGATGGACTGTCAGTGCTCCTCAGATTTGATTTGATTTGATCCTCATTTAGACCGCGTGCAAAGATTTATTCATCTTTTAACTCCGAAGGGTTCATTCAGGTGACCGTAGAGTAAAAATAACCTAGGTTGAAACGAGAGAGTCTGAAGACTTGGGTTCTGGTTATAAGTTATAAGAATAAGGACTTGAGACTTGAGCTGCTCCTCCACCATAGAACTAGAGGGAGAACTACTTGTCTACTCGCTGGCCATCGGGCCCCTGTGGAGATAGGTGCTCAGTGTATCCTAAAACGTCCCCCAGCAGCCTATAAGCCTATAGCAGCATATCTAGTGGCTGGACCAGGGCAAACCTGATTCAGCCCTAACTATAAGCACTATTAAAGAGGAAAGACTTAAGTCTATTCTTGAATGAGGTGACTGTGTCTGCCTCCCGGACTGAAAGTGGAAGCCGGTTCCATAAAAGAGGAGCTTGATAACTGAAGGCTCTTGCTCCCATCCTACTTTTTAGGACTCTAGAAACCAGAGTAGCCCCACATTTAGTGAGCGCAGCTCTCTAGTGGGGCAATATGGTACTACAAGCTCCTTACGACATGATGGTGCATCACCAATCAAGGCTTTGTAGGTAAGGAGAAGAATTTTAAATGTGAATAAATCTACACAGGTGATTTATTGAAAGAGAATCGAATGATCCGAGTTTGAACCGAGCAGCAAAGTCCTCGTTGCCTCTCAAACATTTTCTGAAAGGTCGTCCATATTTATAAAGGTCTCGCTGACAGAATGGATGGTAACGTGAGTTAGTGAACCTTTTAACATCCCATTTTCCCTCTCAGGTATTTCAGAGGAGGATGGATGGGACCGAAAACTTCTACAGGCCCTGGAAGCACTATAAGACTGGATTTGGGAATGTGGCCGGAGAATATTGGCTCGGTAAATTCTTGAGGGGAAAACGACATTAAACACAATGCTGCGCTGCATGCTTTCCATCTGATGTTGCTGTGTGAGACTAGATAAGGGGTTTGAGAGACAGTCTGAGGGGAAAGAGGTTAAGTAAAATGCAGAGGAACTACATAGGAGACTCGGTCTGGGAAGGTGACATGGAACCAGGTCTTTGTGCGCCTTCACAGGCCTGGAAAACATCTTCCTGCTGACTATGAGGAAGAAGAACGAGCTGCAGGTCGACATGGAGGACTGGGCGGGAGGGAAGGCGTCCGCCCAATACTCCTCCTTCTCGATCGATTCTGAGAACGCTGGTTATCGGCTTCACTTTGGCAGCTTCACTGGCGGAGCGGCAGGTGAGGATTACCGTGTTGCTTTGGGACGTCTAGCTTTAAAGGTTAAAAGGTGGATGGATGGATGAACAGGTAGTACTGCAGGATGTTTTTTTTAAGTTTCAGTATAAATGTGTTTTACTCGAGTACTTTCCTTAAGCAAATGTGAGGTATTTATAATCGGAAACTATTCAGACTTTTGACTCAACTTCTACTTTTCAGATTGCAATTTTTTAATGCAGTTTATGTGCAGTGTTTTGATTTTGAATGTGTGTGTCTTACTTTACGAGTTCTTAATCTAAACAAACTTTTAAGCTAAACAAACTCCTTAAACAGCCTCTTGGATCAGCTGAAAAACGGGGCTGTTTCACTGAGCTTATGAAAAGTTGACTTTGTGACTCTTCGTGGTTTTCAACGACGCTACAAACTACACAACAACAAGTTTAAATTAGTGCAACCATAAACATCTACAGCTGTAAAATGCAACATAAACATTAATGCATTAATCCAACAACATTGTGTTTCATCGTAAAACACTGAACATCATTAATACTTTCACTTTTCATACTTTAACAACTTTTTTCGGAGAATACCCACATATTGTTTACTTAAGTAGCGTTTTGAATGCAGTAATATATTTACTTTTACAACAACAACAAAAAGCCATTGACATTTTGTGATGCCAAAATGTCGCTCTCCAGAGACAAATTAATATATTGTCAGATTCTTGGAAGATGTAATGCCCTAAAGTGCAGAAAACTGAATTCTGAATCTTATATTTAATTTCGTCAAAAAGAAAGACACTAACCCCATTATTTACCTGGATGCGGCAACAGACTTCCACTTCCACACTAATGATGTTGTTGTCGAGCTCCGTGCACTCAGCTTTGTGACAGTGAAAGAAAGCTTTTATCACTCTTAACAGACTGGACTCCTTTTTTAAAAAAACAGATATGGAAGAAGCATAAAGTTAATGTACTATGACAACAATCTAGAAGTGCTGCATTCAAAATCCTACTTAAGTAAAAGTACAGACGTATTATTCACTAAATGTAAATAAAAAATGACCTCTGTGACCGACATGTCATATATTTTATTGTTATGTTGTTAATACTAAGGCATCGTTGCTCCGGCAGCATTTAGCTGGTCCAGGTGGAGCTATATGTGTAAATTTAGTTAGTTTAGTCCAGTGGTTCCCAACCTAGGGGTTGGGATCCCTCCTAAGGCTCACTATACATCTGAGGGGTCGTGAGGTGATTCACAGAATTATATTCCACTTTTGGACTTTTCGCAAATATAAGCTTTTATTGTGAAATATTGGATCATTTAACCCCCTTACCTGGTTTAATTTAAATAACAATTTGAGGCTGGTTTAATCTTTAACAATGTACTGTATTTTATATGCTAATCACACATGTTTTTATGGAAGATATGAATCTGAAAAGTAACTAAAGCTGTTTAAGGATCTCTTATATGACATTCAGGGCATTAATATAGCAGCAAACAACAGCGGTGTGAGGCTGTAGTGGAGTAATGTTTACGTGAGCAGAGAATGACGTCGCTCTCCCTCTGTGCGTGTTGACTTCTGAGCCTCTCTGTGCTTTGTTTACAAAGACAGTACTTTACCTAAGTGTATATGTATATATTTGAAAAAAGGTAACTTAAATTATTCACTGGCAAAATGATAACAAAGTAGCACAAGTAGAAGGGGTTCTGACTTTCCAACTACAACTTAAATTCAACAAACTTTATTTATAGGGGACAGTTTGATGGAACACAACGACATGAAGTTCACCACGTTTGACAAAGATCTGGACCAGTGGGAGCATAACTGCGCTCAGCATTTTCTCGGAGGATTCTGGTACGGAAAGTGCCACTCGGCTAACCCCAACGGCATGTACGCAGCCCAAAGTGCCATCGGGTATTCCAACACCCTCAACATTTGGCGAACGTGGAAAAGCCAGAACTCCCTCAAGACTATTGACATGAAGATGAGATCGATCGCTACGTGTACATGCGCACTTTAACTGGACTGCCTGTGCATTAACTGGATCACGTTAATGACTGAATTCAATATCCACTATGTTCATGTTTTTGTTTTTGGCGGCCCCTGTGGACAAAAGTGGTCGTGTTTTCAAGCGCCAGAGTCCCTTTAACTTAACTTGACCTCTCATTTTACTGCAGCAGGTTCTGTCTCTCAGTTCTAGCTCTGGTTCCCCCGAGATGTTTTTATTAAGGTTTTAGTAGTTTCAGCTATAAACATGTGACAACAGCGCAACATAATTTGATTGCATTTTTTTATTTTGTGCAGCAAAGGAGCAGGATTATTTCACCTCGGCAGAAATTTGTGAAATGTTCCTTCTTTTTTTTTTTTTAAATGTACAATATTTTACTTTAGACGGCTGTGGATTTCAACGTGCATCTCTTCTATCTGTTTGTTATTGGTTACAAATGAACATGAACAACCGATGCTAATATAGATGTTGCTAGCTAGCGTACGAGATTGTATAAAGACGTAAGCACCTTGCTTATCTGTGTTGACGTACTTTTCTGTTAGAAAATGAACGTATTTCACAACATTTTTAAATTGCATTTAAAAAGAGTCTATTCAATTGAACGTGTTTGTTCTAGCTCATCAATAGACATACTTCAAAAAAAATGTAAACACTACTTATCTTGTCTTTGTTAAAATTGCGCCCACCAAGGGTGTAATTGTAACACTTTGACATCTTGCATTGAATGTAATATTATAGTATTGTCCTTATTGGTGAACAATTAATTGTGTTATTAATTAACGCACACATACATGTGATTCCTATACCAAAAGACGACAGGCGTGTTTTCAAGTAGTCTTTGAGTTACGGGTCAACTAAGTGAGGCTCAATCTGTGACGACACGGGCATATTTGTACACATTTAACAAAAAATTTAAAACAATTTATATTGTGGATGAGAGACAAATGTGACCTGCTGGTGTCGCCAAAACTAGGATTCACCCACACATTCATGGCGATCCTTCCGATAGTTCAGGAAAGTCAGGACATTTCAGCTCCTTTAAAAAAAAAACGCACAAAATGTAATTTATTCTACAAGGCGTCTGATTAATTCCCAATACATAACTTTATTTAAGTTAATTTAATCAGCTGCTTTGTGAGATGTGTTGAAAGTGTGTGTGTTGTTTGTCTCGCAGACTCTATATATGTGTGTGTGTGTGTGTGTGTTTTAAAGGTTCCGGCTTTCAGAAGCTTTTATGATGGAAATAACCTGCTGCGTCTTTAAGATAAAACAAACAGAGACGCCGCCGGTAGGTTTCCCACCGCTCCTCCCTCTCTCTCTCTCCCTCCCTCCCTCTCTCTCTCTCTCTCTCTCTCTCTCTCGCTCCGGGACCCGAACTTGTTTCAGGAAAAAGCGCCTGAACATATTTGTTCTGTCTCGCTGCGCTGGAAGAAGCAGGACGGCGGTGTCCGTGCCAAGGAGAAGGCGTAAACTTCCTCCAAACATTTCCTGCGCCATCTCCGCGCTTTTCGAGACTCCAAAAAAAAAAAGAAAAAAGAAAAGTTTTGCGGAATCTTTCGTAACGAGAGGAGTCTTGTTTTTTAAAACAAAAATCTTATTTAGTTTTTTTTTTTTTTTTTCTCCCACCACCTGGTTGCTTCTTTTCTCTGGAGGAAAAGATTCCGGCGTTTTTTTTTTCTGGTTTTTTTTTTTTTGGTGTTGCCCCTCAAACGTGTTTTCTGCAGACATGGACTGGGGAACAGACCTGTGGGTGAGTTGACAGCTGACACAATAAGTGATACACGCACGCAAACAAACAAACAAACAAACAAGCGTCAACGTCCCTTCGGAGTAGCCCTGCTGTTGTTTTTTCGTCGACCCTTTTCACGTACACGGGACTCTTGTTTCCCCTCCCCTCCCCGGTAGGCCCGGGTTAAGTAATCTAAAGTCGGCGGCAGCAGAAGTCTGTAGAGGCTGCAGCCAGAGGATTTCGCAACTCCTGCTCCCTGCATACCTTATCCGAAGCAGGGAGGAGGAGGAGGAGGGGGGGGTATTACTCTTTGAGCCCACTTTATCTACACACACCGTGGACTAAAGGTGTACCCCCCCCCCACCCCACCCCCACCCTCCCTTCATGCATGCAGGGACTTGAGCTTTGCTTCGTGACAGCAGCTCTCGGGAAGTCTTTGAAGGCTAATCTGTGTGACTGCTTGTCACTGCATCTGGTTAGTGTCTCTCTCTCAGCTGCGAATCACAACCACAACCACCATCATCATCATCATCATCATCATCAGGGCCCTCAGGGAGTCAGTGAGCATCAGAGTAAAAGGACTGAGCTGGTGTGTCAGCATTGTTGTTCTGTAACAATTATTAACGTTTTGATTCGTTGGCTGGTTAATCAGTCATTCATTTGGTCTATTAAAAAGTCAGGCATGAGTATGAGTAGGTCCTCCAATATGCTTTGTTTGGTCCAGAGACCCCAAAGACATCCTGTTTACGACACAGAGAGGCAGGAAATCCTCCGTTTTGAGGAGCTGAAACTGGAGAATGTTTGGCATTTGCGCATCGTAAAAAAAAAAAGAAAAGAAGGCTAATCAACTGCCAAAATAGTTCCCGATTCCTAGGAGGTTGATTTTATTACTTCTGCACTGATGTCAGACGATGACCTCTCGGAATAAAAATGTGTGTTCTGTACAAACTGTGTCTCGACTCCAAAAGAAACATCCCGCCTGTTTGTCGTCGTGTGTTTTCGAAGGCAAACACGACTAATTTGCACCAAATCCTGCAGTGATTGTGTTCAGATCCCGAGTGCCTCTGGGATTATCCCACAGGGAAAGAATGGGTGAGGCCGCTTGTGGATAAACAGTCCAAGTTCAACATCATGCTCGTGTTGTGTTGTGACAAATGGTTTTGCATTAATCAGACTTTATGAGGGGGGAAAACCGAAAATCGTCTTGTTGTTTTGTCTATTAAAATGTTTGAGAGCAGAGAAGAAAAAAAAGAAATGTCCATCTCACTCTCCCAAAGCCCAAATGATCTGCTCATGAATCAGTCATTTGGGAGGGGGGGATGTCATTGTTGGTTGCAGCCCAAAACTGACCTTTTCTTCACTGGATGTTTTCCTGAAAAGAACCAAAAACATATTTTGACATTCTTATTCTTATCAGCTGTCATCTGATTGAGCAGGTTCTCGCTCCTTCACGCCACGCTGTCTGACGTCATGGCAGATAGTTTCTCATCGACGAGGCCGGTGATGTCAGATTTAGACCCTGGGTGAAAAGACACTTTTCCTCCATATTTGGTATGTTTTTGTACACTTTGGGACGTCCCGTTTTGTGTGGGTTTGGAGATGCTGCGTGCCGGTCGGTGAGGTTTAAGAGGTCAAAGTCCCCACCGGCTATTGTTAATGAACGGCGACCAAACAATCCAAACACACCCGTCCCCAATCAACTGTAAAAACAGGCCTCTTTTACACTTTGTTCCTTATTTAAAACACGCATGAAAACGCATACGGCGAAAAGGACAGAAGGACGAAGCCGAGTTAATTTTTTTTAAATTCCTCGAGACTTTATTGGCACGTAAAAGCGGCAACGCTTCAAAATACAAAAGTACACAATAACACTAACATGTGAGTCGACGTTAGCTTGCTAATACATGATGGGTTCAGAGTAAAATGAACTGGCATCTGATGTGACTGATGTTAACAATTCATTTAAATGTAATTTATGACCATTTACACCTTTTCACTTCAGTAAAAGTGCGACAGAAGGAAGTGAAGTGAAACCATAAAATAATAATCGCTGTGTTTTAGATTGAGCCGTTTATAGCTGCCGACAAATCCTACACACTGCACCTTTAAGTAAAAGTAGCATAGAAATAACCTTAAAGTACCCATTGTTAGAATAATGTACTGCATCATGTCGTTGTCTTATTAAATCCTTTATTAATGAATCACAATTTGTTTGCGGTTAATTTATTCAAAGTCATCAAATATATGTAGTGGAGTAAGAAGTACAGCAGTTCCCTATGAAATGCATTAAAATTAGAAGTAAAGTAGCAGAAAATGGAAAGTACCTCCAAAGTTTTACCCAAGTACAATACTTGAATACATACATTTAGTTATAATACACCTCACTGCTCAAAAAGTAATGCAATACACCTCATGTTATTAGCCGAGGTTATCCAGTGTGTGAATTCAAATGTAGCCTTATAACCTCGGTAATTAAAATTGGGTGAATTATTTGATTAGTGGCTCTGAATACACATTACTACATTCTTTGACTACTACTACTACGAGCCACTACGGTTTAGGAAATCGCTTTTATGCAGACGCAATAACGGATAGCCGGTGCAACCGGTTTTAATGGCGTTCATTGTGACCTCAGAGCATATGCTGGCCGCGAGTCGTCACGGCGATGGGCGGGACTAGTCCGACTGGTTCCAGGGATCGCGGAGGCCCCCGGGGACGGTCAGTCACAGGGCGGAGGTTTCGCTCTGAGCTAATGATTATCTCATTCCTGTCTCGCTATCAGTGCTTCCTCCTCTCGCACAAACATGCAGATGTGTCGCATTAATAAAAGCAACGGGGCGCAGCAGCACAAGTGGCGAATGCGTGCATGCGGGACGACGTCTCAAAGACTCCATAATCTCCTCATCGCAGTTTGTTTCTCGGCCGTCTGATTCCCTTCCCGTCTCTCTCTCTCCTTCCTGGTACAAAATGTTTCACTCCCATCTCGTCCCCTCTTGTTTTCTAACCCTGTTCCTTCTCGGCCCTCTCGTATCCAGGACACTGCTAACAGTGTTGCTATGATCTCCATTTAGCTTCCCTTCTCCTCTGAGGACTCCGTATCTATGTCTCTGGCCCCAACACACCCTGCAGAGTACACACACACACACACACACACACATGCACACACGCACACACGCGCACACACACACACAATTGAAAAGGTGGAGTCTTTCTTTGTGCTCTTTGTCACATTCACATTCAGTGAGTCCTTTACTGCATGTCAGAACTATTTATGCCAGTGGGGACAGACAGGACAAATATGACCTGTTCGACAGGTGTGTGTGTGCGCGTGTGTGTCTGTCTGTGTTTTGCATGTAAGGAGAAAGACAAGAATGCTGAAAGGAGTTTGCTTTTATGCTCTAGTCAACAACTTTTGTACTTCTGTGTAAGAGAAATTGAAAGAAGTGTGTGTGAAAGAAGAGTTATTCTTAGACTTCCAGTTTCCATTTGTGTCAGATCCACGGCCTGATGAAATGGGGTTTGAGCTGAGACGTTTAGTTGATTGAGTATTGAGACTGATTCTGCATCTATTTTAATGATTGATTAGCTGGTTCCAGCTCCACCAATGTGAATATTCTTCTGTGGTGTTCTTGCTTGTGACATTTTACGGTGGCGTGAACTTGAAAAGACTCTTTAATTGCAGCCTGAAGTCTAACACAGGGCTCTTCTCGGTGTCTGCAGATGTCAGACAGTGTGAAAAAATGAGGCTTTGTTGTTTTTTTTTTAAAGCTCGTTCACTTTGTCAGACACAAAGTGGGCGGGGCTTTAACCAACATCACTGGTACAGTAGAGCTAAATCGATCGGTCGATTCATCAATTAGTCAGCAGCCACTGAAGTGAGATCGATTTTAAAAGGCCCAAAAGACCGTAAACAAACATTTTGAACGATGGACCAGGACCAGTTGCACTCGTTACATAAAGTCTTGATTATTTGTTTTTTTGGTCAACAAAATATCAGAAATTAGTGAAAAATGCAGTCTTCGACCTTTCGAAATCCAAACATTCTTCAGTTTAGTTTCACATAAGACAAAGAAAAGCAAAAAATAAATTAGAAAAAAAAAATACACATTCAGAAGCCATATAACCCATTTTTAGACGTTATTTATATGATCAATCGAAACATTTGCAGTAAAAAAAACAATGAATCGACTCGAGCTTGCAGTCCACGACCCGCTGACACCAACAGACTCGAGTTGCGTTCCCTTTGTCGTGCAGCCGGCTTCACTTCTTGTTTCCAGCGCTTTTTGCTTTCCGTCTGGTCCTCAGTGGCTGAAACGCAGGGCAACTTTTAAACTTTAGTCTTGTGACTGACTCGGACAATCTGGAACGCTTCACTGGAGAAAAACAACAAACAAGTGTTTGGGTCAACGTCTTAAATCTGCACCGTGCACAGAAAAGTCTGCAAGTCCGACACCGATGTCGTCCCCCTCAGATTTGAACTTGAAATGTATAAAAACACGTGTTTTTCTGCGCCGTTGCTTCTTTTTTTTATTTTAGGACCAGTATGATCACATCGACAAGCACACGCAGTCGGGCATCGACCTGGTGGATCGCTACATAAAGTTTGTGAAGGAGCGGACGGAGATAGAGCAGAGCTACGCCAAGCAACTCAGGTTGTGAGCTTGTTTCTGAACGTTTTATTTCTATTTACATTGATCGGGATCTTAAATGTATTTGTGTGTGTGTGTGTGTGTAACTTCTTCTTTGACACTTTCTAACAGGAGTCTATCAAAGAAATATGCCAAACGAGGGAGCAAAGAAGAGCAAGACTGCAGGTGAGTGTCGATTCTTTTCTCCTTGTTTTGTATAAATACAAATGTACAATTTGCTGCTCACTAACCCGCCTTACTGTTGCTGGGAGCCTGCCGAGCTTTTCCATTCCTGTACCACACACATGCAGGAGGAATAATAACTGTGGCAGGTCATCCTTTTGAACCTAAAAGGGCTTTGAGTTCATCTGAAATGACAATTGTAGCTCGCATAAGCTTCAATTAATAAATTAGATTCCTTTTTTAAAAGCATCTTAATGTTAAGTATGCACACGATGATATAATGCTAAAATGCGAGCTACATGAAGCTACATGTGTCAGGCAAAGCATTTAATGAAATCAGCATCCTAAGCAGCTGATGAGCCTTAAAGAAGAGATGTAAAAGACTAGTTAGTTTTAGTAGTATTGTGCAGTATTTTAGTTAAAAATGTAATCTGTTGGTTCCGACAGTTGGGCGTGGTAAAGCAATATTGGATAACAAGCAACACTATTGTTATTGTCAAATGAGTATGCTTTACTTATAAATGAGAATCGATTCTTGGAAATATAACAATTCTCAACATTATGTTCGCCTGGAAGGATTGTGTAAAACCACTATTTACGGCCGCCCCTGAACGCAACAGATACGCAGAGTTCTGGTGAGAGCGGGCTGACCTTGAGCAACAGAACAAGGTTACAATCCGGTTCAAGACTTCTTCTTACCCCAAACTCTGAGTGTGTCGCAACTTTTATAGCCTCAGTCATTGGCTGTGCGTTATCGGCGTATTTATTCTTTAACACATGTTTCAGAGAAAACGTTATCTTTGTACGAAAGCTGGTACAGAAATCTTATTGCCCATAACAGGAGGATTTTGATTGAAGAGAAATCTTTATTATTTATTTGGGAATAAGGGCAGCTTTTCATGCCTCCAGGCAAACAATGTTAACTCCGTCCTCACTGTTGCAGTAGTTTGCACTGTTAGCATTGTTAGCACCGCTAGCTGTGGGCTGCCGGCTCAGGCGTCGCCATGTTGAGAGCCATTAGGAAGCAATCGAAATGCATTTAGCAGTTTTAAACTAAACTCTGATATAGAAGCAATCGTGTCTTCCACGGGGTGGATGTTCCGGTCCTGAAAATACATGTTTCTAAAGGAACCTGTAACCTCACAAAATACTGTCGTTATCTTGAAAATAATGCCGGGTTTCTACTGTTAGCCGGCCGGTTAGTTATTAAACTATGCGTTTATCTGCGTAGGACATGCCGCCAACGCAGATAAACACATAGTTTAATCCATTCCTTTCATTTTTGCTCCTGTGTTTAATGCAGACACACTTAATAGGGCGCCGTGCACATCCCATTGGCATGTAGACCAATCGACAGCTTGACAGGCCTGCAGTTCTTAGTGACGGTTGCTAAGCTACGATTGAATTTGGGTTTATCTTTCGGTTAAATGTTGTTCTCTCCAGCTGTGATGATTTTCCCAAAATTGTCTGCTACAGATTCAGCAATCACGCGTCACTCCAGGAGATCCTGAACGAGCTGAACGATTACGCCGGCCAACGGGAGCTCATCGCTGAGAACATGATGACCGGCATCTGTGTGGAGCTCACCAAGTACCTCCAGGACATCAAACTGGAACGCAAAACCGTGAGAGGGGGAGGACGATAACACGAGGGAGGGAGGGGGGGAGGGGGAGTGAACGGGGAAGATTAGGAAGATTAACGAGGTACGCTGTGTCATCATCTTAGACTGCAGCGCATTAACTGAAACCTCTTTGTTCCGCAGCACCTATCTGATGCCAAGAAGGCCCAGCAGTTTTTAGAGGGCAGCTTCAAAAACCTAGAAAGTGTGAGTCACGTGTTGTTGTTGTTGTTGTTGTTTATGGATGTCGAGTCAAATCTTTGTCATTTAAAGGATTTAAGTTTGCCCAAATTACCGAAAAGAAAATCCCCTTTGCCTCTTGAGGTGTCTTCATGCAGAGGGTTTTTGTGGCTTTATTTTATAGATGTGTTTAAATTTCTTGAAAGTTTCCTGGAAAGAATTGTTTAATTAAGCATTATTATTATTATTATTATTATTATTATTATTATTATAGAGAGGAAACTCAACCAAAGTTCTTCATTTTGTTCAAAATCAGTTTTTTCGAAAAGAAACCCAAATAAATATTAATTATTATTTAATTATGTCATTATTGTAAACTTTATTCTTCATATACTGTATGATGAATTGTATGTTCGCCTGCAACTAATTGCATATTTCAGCAGAGCTGCTGTGCACAGATTAAAATAAGATTTGGAATTAATGAATTGGAGTTTGAGAGTTTGTCTCTATTTAACTTTAGTTAGTATTTACAGTACTTTAGTCCTTCCAAGTAACCTTTAAAATAAAAAAATTTAAAAAAGTGTTTTTCAAATAGTTTTAGTTTTGTCAGGTTTAGAAATATACGTCACAGGTTTTTGTCTACTTCTATTTCTTCCTTAGGTAGAAAGAAGGTCTCGTTATATTAATAATATTTTTCTAATGTGATTTTGGTCCCACTTTCTAATGAGGCACCATTTATTTTTAAGCTCTATTCATTTATGTGTGTGTGTGTGTGTGTGTGCTGTGTAAATGCCTGCAGACTAAGAAGCGCTATGCCAAGGAATGGGCCGAGGCTGAAAAAGCCATCCAACAATCAGAGAAAACAGAGAGTGACCTCAATGCCACCAGGCTCGATGTCGAGAAGGTAAACAAACAAACAAAAAACACACACACACACGTACGTTAGCGTCAACAACTGAGCACTGGTATACACTACCGGTCAAACGTTTTAGGACACCTCAATTTCTCTAAAGAAAAGACCTACACTTTTAAGGGTTATAATGGTCTGTCTCTCTTCCTTTTGTTAATTGCCTTTTTCTTGCCATTATAAGAGCAATATACTACTTCCTGCAGAACAATACTGTCCACATAATGCTTAAGAGGGCGTCGTAACACAGTCCATTCCCACACTGCTTTTATACAGACAGAGTAAGTAATCAACAAAAGTTGAGACACCTGTAGGAATTGTTCAACTTTCAAGGCTTAATTTACTTCCTGAACTTGCAGAACGGCTGCAAGATGTTAACCCATTACTTGTTCCCTGAAAAAGGCCTTTTTGTATACCTCCTGAAATGTACATTATTTTTCAGTTTTTGGTAACCTAAACTTTTTTGTTTAATCTCTGGTAGTGTGCCGCTTGCCTTTTGTACTTTGTAACTGCTTCAATTACAATAAAAACTGGAAAAATGGGGGTGTTCTAAAACTTTCGACCGGTAGTGTATATATTGCTCATGTTTGGTTTTCATAATGTTTTCAGTAAAAAAAAGAAAGAAAGAAAGAAATCCGTGAGCTTTGTCTTGCTCCCTCCGTGGCCTCGATACCTCCTGCTTCGTCCCCCACATTTCTCCCGCTTTGCATTTTTTTGTTTTGCATCATTTCTCCCTCTTCCGTGCATCCTTCATGTTCCCCTCCCTCTCTCCTCCGTGGCTCCGCCCATCTCTCGCTCTGAAGGCCAAGCAACATGCCCACGCACGCACACACACAGCGGAGGAGTGCAGGAACGACTATGCAGCGCAGCTCCAGAAATACAACAAGGAACAAAACTTCTACTACTACTCGGAGATACCGCAGATCTTCAACGTGAGCCAAAGACACGCGCACACACACGCGCACACATTCATTCACAATGCAACTGGGCAGAGCTCACACACCTGCTGAAATACCAAACGCACCCTTTCAAAATAAAATCCTCTCATCTATTGTCTTCGTACGAGTGTGAATCTGATTTGATATTGAAGGAGGCCGTCGTGTGTTTTGTGTGTCGAACAGAAGATGCAGGACATGGATGAGCGGAGGATTCGGCGGCTGGCGGAGGGCTACTGTCAGTTTTCAGACTTCGAGAAGAAGGTGCTGCCCATCATCACCAAGTGTTTAGAAGGGATTTATGCTGCAGGAGGGAAAATTAATGAGAAACAGGTACATGTTAAGATGTTGACCAGAATATACTGTACATGTGTTTGTCAAAACACCTCTGATCACACTGTTGTGAAACTTCCAGAGATGATGTGTCATGTTCTGGTGTTCAAAGGAATAGTTTGCTTTCATTTTAAGACGGTTAAATGTGAAACTGCAATCACCAGTTAGCTTAGCTTAGCACAGTGACTGGAAGCGGGGGGAAATGGCTAGCCTGGCTCTGTCCAAAGGTAACCAGCAGCCCTCTAAAGCTCCCTCATGAACACGTGATGACTTCCTGAAGGCAACAAGGCCGGGAACCAGCGACGCCAGGAAGTCACTACAGGCCTGCACATAACCCCTGGTGTTGTACCTCGGACAGAGCCAGGCTAGCAGTTTCCCCCTGCCTCTTGTCTTCATGCTAAGCTAAGCTAATCAGCTGGTTGTAGCTTTGTTGTTGTCGCCGTACATATATTGTTGGCTTCAATGTTCTCAACTAACCATCGACAGCAAAAGCCAATAAGGGACTTCTGGTAAACAAACACAAGTTATGTTTACATTCATAAATCCAGATGTCTTTTGTTTATCCCAACAAATGTGCTGAGTGCATTTTGTTTGGCTTGTTCAAACTCCATAAGAAACCTTTTTTTTGTAAGATTTAAAACATACAAAATGTGAAGCTTTATTAACACAGATGAATTAGTATAGTGCTTCTATAGCATTTCTGCATTGCGTTCTAGGTTTTGCAAACATTGTACCTTTTTTGTGCATGTAACAATGCACATGTTTCATGTTGCAGAGAGTGTGTTTTCTCAGTTACTGTCCTAATGGAGACACTACAATCTAAAGTAAACAGGTTTTATTTATTTTAAAAGGTTTTGGGGATTACTGTGTCCTAAAGCGCATTAATTACTAAAATGATGTTGATTCACCAGTACAGTAATATTTAAGGCAGAGGTTGTTGTAGTGGTCAGAAAGTCTAGTTAACTATGTGTTAAATCAGTATTGTTACCAGTGTCTCTTCGTCTCCCTGCAGGACTCGATGCTGTTCATAGAGCAGCACAAGTCTGGCTTTGAGCGACCTGCAGACTTAGAGTTTGAAGACTACACCCAGGGAATCAAACCAGCAACCTCTGACTCCAGCCTCAACCCCCCCAAAGTGCGCGCCAAGCTCTGGCCTTTCAGCAAGAAGCACAAGGTGAGTCTGCAGTCTGTTCACGTGAGAGTTCGCGTCGCGTCAAGTTTGCATAAGACGTGCGTCGTCTCGAGGACAAGATATTTGCTGCCTCTCCCCTCTCTGCTTTGTGGATTCTGCATTTGACAACTTGAAAATCCTCCCCGTCCTGTTCTTCGAAGAGTAATCCGGGCAAACAGTCATCATGTAAATATCGGGGGCTTTCCTAAAATGCTTTTCGACTATACCTTGAATAGGGAAGGTGGCGCCGTAGTAGCACTTAAATGTCTCTTACTGATAGCACTTTTGTAGTTTAACTTTATTGAAGAAATGGTTCTTGATTCTTGTTGTTCTGAGTTTGGACTCATGTTTTAATGCACTTATTGTAAGTCGCTTTGGATAAAAGCGTCAGCTAAATGACATGTAATGTAATTTCTGGAAACGGTAACGAGCGCTCGTATAATTGAGTGCTGATCAGAGGGTGCTTCACAGTTTTTTTTTATTATTATTGAAGCCATAAACATCATCTTAATATGAAAATAAACCCTGCAAAAATCAATTTTAAGGCAAATTAAATACACTCCAAAAGCAGAGATACAAATGCACGGTGTTGTTGTGATGGTGTTCGGTAATAAATCTGATTTAAATAATTTACACCCACTCCAATTAAAAATAGATTGCGTGATGCAAATGCATTTAATACATTTCATTTTTTTGATCTCCACACTCAATCGACGCTCCAAGAAAACTATTTACTTTGCACAGAAGTGCAGCGTTTCGACATAGTTGGCAAAACCATCTCTTAAAACGGCTGCACGGCCACTGCGGTGTTTAGCACGGTTGCTCAAAAAGGAGGAAACGGTTGGCGTTGGTCTCTCAATGGGATTCGTTGACGTCCTTTTTAATACCCAACACGTTCTACTTTGAAATTTCTCAATGGCCATCTTGGAGAAGGTGCAATGGTACAGCTGACTGTGGACAAACCTGTTCCTCTGAAGGTTTGACAGCGTCTTGCCGGCACAGTTAAGACGGCTTTCAAAGAATTCCACGCGAATATCGGGGCCCAAAATGACTCGCAACAATGCACTCCAACAAACGCACACACGCAGGAAGCTCCACGCACATTCCTCTCATGTCTTACCCCAGCGCCCTGTTGCCCTCAGGGGCCGATGCTAATTCCAGTCTGCTGCACAGACTTTCCCCATAACATCCTTCGCGCTCTCTCTCTTTAACTCTTTATTACCAAAATCTCTGCATCTGTTTTGACTCCCTTTTTTTCTTCTCCTCCTCCTCATCTTTTCCTGTCTTCACCAGGGTAATTTTTCCCTGCTTTGTTCCCTTTTTTTCCTCTGCTCCCTTGTCTTTTTCTCCCCCTCCCTCCAGTGTGCCCCTCCATCTTTCTCTCCCCTGTCCCCATTCCCACCAGGCAGCCACCCTCTCTCCCTCCCCCTCTGCAAGCTGCAGCTCTCCCCTCTCTCTCTCTCTCTCTCTCTCTCTCTGCCTTAGAGAGTTCAATCGCTCTGTCAAACCCAGGATTTCCACCTTTTTTAAAGATGTTACACAAACATCAGTTGGTGAGTGATGACATATGCTCAGGCCCCCACCCCACCTCGCTGTCTGTAAACGTCTCACTTCCTCATGTACTTGTCTCATTGATGCTGTTGAACCGTGACGTCCGTACGAGTCCATGCTCGTCGCTGTAAAAGTGTGTTATTATTTGTGCATGTGTCTCATACTGAATGTGCGTTTCTCTCCGTCTAGATATCGCATGCTGAAAAGCACACGGTAACATTCCTGAACGTTACATAGAGGGTAGAATGAAAAAAAGGTGCTCCAATCAAAGGGTGCTGGTGATGGATTCTTTTCCAGGGGAAATACTATTTCAGGAGTAACTGCACTCTGGATCGTGCTGCACTGACACCTGCAGGTACAACTGTGTCGAGGCCCCGGTCACGCCAGAAATTCGTCCACTTGCTTTGAAGAGAGTGCTCTCAGCTCCTTGCATTGCAGGGCGAGTTGCTGACCGGGCAGGTAACATGTGTCAGCCAGCCAGGAACAGGGTCGGCCGAGGTGTCCTTTTTATTGGTTCGCAGGATTGTACGTTTCATCCAGTTATTGGAGAGGAAATAACAAAATCAGTGAAGCCCCAGTTTGTGTTCTGACTCTAATCCCTAATCCAGGTAACCACAAATGACATGTGTCCATGGTCAGATTTTTTTAATATATATATATATATATATATATATATATATATATATATATATATATATATATATATATATATTAACAAATATAAATATTTTCACTAAGATTGTTAAAAATCTTTAAGGATTCTGGAAATACTGTTGGATCACAGGTAAGCTTTACAAGATTAGTGTGAGAATTATTATTCTTATTATAGAAAGAAATATTTGAACCCCCGTCTCATGACTGCAAACCATTGGTCCTTTTGAGAGGAGCCGTTTGTATTCTGATAGAGGCGGTTAAATAAAAGAGGATTTGAGCTACAGCACCGTGAAGACAAGATGGCAAAGAAATCATCCAATTTTGCTGTTCTGAAATGCAGGTGTGACCTCGCCTGTAACTACAGCTGTGTGTGTGTGTGTGTGTGTGTGTGTGCGTGTGTGTGTGTGTGTGAGGTGTGGTCTGCCGTATCCTGAGCCCAACCAGCTGTGATGCCGCACAGCGTGCTGAAAGTGCACGAATGCACCGAGTTGGCAGTGCGAGCAGGATGACAGTTACTCTTTAATTAACTCAATGAAATAGTTTTCCCCTCGTGGCCCAGGGAACATCTTTTCTATTCAGGGAACATCAAAAGCCTTCTCTCTAAATGAGAGAACCACGTCTTTATTCTGTGATGCCAAACTGATGTATTACTATAAATGATTTCTTTTGAGCAGAAAGGCGAGACTCAAATTTGATAAAAAAGGAACATATATTTTATTTGAGCGCCACGATTATGCAAACTAGAAATATCTCCATGTTGTTCTCGTTGTGTGATGGACTTTAAAGTGTCAGTTCACTCGGATTATGAAACATGCTTTATCTTTATTTGCCTCCTGTGGCAGTTTTTGTTTTCAGAGGAAAGTGAGTGAAAATCTGCATTGAGAAAATTTAATCGCAACGTTTTCTTTTCCAAAAAAAAAAAAATAGTGTTGTTGCTACGTTGAATAATCAAAACAAACACAGGAACAATTTCTCAATCCCAATATGTTGCTTTGAACCAAACCGAGAAATGTTAAGAGCTTAAAATCTCATTTTCCACACATTTTTCCCTTTTTTAATCTTTTCTTTCATAAATTAAACATAATTCTCACCTAAAATGTACATCGGTCTGGCATCACAAGAGAGAGAGTCGTCCCTGTTGTTCATTCTGTGTGCATCCGTCCAAAACACTGCACAGCTGAATTTCAGCGCTACTCTCAGGGGACGTTATTTGGCTCTGAGCGCTCTTCCTCCTCTTCTCTCTCTCCGTCTGTAACTGTGTGTGTTCTCTCTGTTCTCTCTGTTTTCCAATCTGAGTCTCTCTCTGGTTTCTCTCTTTGTGTTGGAAAGGCGGATAGAAACAGGGAGGAGTGACATCTGGTGGTGATCATTGAGCCGTTCGTCATAAACATGATGCTGAGGATAATTACTGTGTGTGTGTGTGTGTGTGTGTGTGTGTTTAGCCGCCTGCCGCAGAAGATTTCTCTCACCTTCCTCCGGAGCAGAGGAAGAAGAGGCTCCAGGCAAAGATTGACGACATCACCAAAGACCTGCAGAAGACGCAGGACCAAAGGTGACGGCCATCGCCCACAATGTTCGACAGGCGTCACCGAGGCCTGCACACACAGACTGCACACACAGACTGCACACACAGACTCATTGGTGGCTCCCAATTAGTTCAGTGTGGAGTTGCGTTATAAAAGTAGACGGGTTCAAGCTTAGGTGTCAAGAAACAACTTTTATCTCCTACTGCATAATACTTGTGTTCTTTCTGAGCAGCTCTTCTCGTATATGTTTTAATTATCAGTGGATCTCCCGGTTAATTGGTTCAGCCTGAATTAATTGGAAAGTCTTTGGGGTTAAACCTTTGCTGGAAAAGTCATAGTATATATATATATATATATATATATATATATCACAAGTATTTCTCTATGCTGAAAAACTCGCTGTTCATTTCGCCGCAAAAATACATTTTGTTTTAAAATTGATCATCAGCAGTTTGAGCAGATGTCGTCAGAACTGTAATGAAATCTGTAATTCTAGAGCACAGATTAAAAACTTGGGCTTCAAATGATATATTTCCACAATATAAATAAGCTATTTTTTTTTTCTTGCGATATCTCCTATTTGATATATGGCTGTTTTTTTCTGGGGCTCAAGAAATGAGTTTCAATTGAAACGCTGCCGCATACGGAGATGTTTTGTGTGCTCTCGGGGGGAGAAGTCGTTTCAACGTGACAATACGTACACAAAGGACTGTACAAAATAAATGTGGAACATCTTGACACACAGCCTCGACCCCATCAAACACCTTTGTGAAAGAATTGTAACTGCGAGCCAGGCTTTTTCTTCATCAGCGCCCGACTTCACTCACGTTGTATACCGTCGTCCCACATGTTCCTTCAGAAAGGCTTCTAGCTTTTTAAAAAAAAAAAAAAAACTCTCTCCGTTCCTTCCGTCGATGGAAGGGAAGATTTCCTCGAGTGCTTGCGTTTTCCAAAACCGATAACCCCTTTTTTTTCTTCTCCCTCAGCGAGGCGCTGGAGAAGATGAAGGGGGTGTACGAGCACAACCCACAGATGGGAGACCCCACCAGTCTGGAGCCTCAGATCTCAGAAACCGCCCAGAACATCGGCCGCCTGAGGGGGGAGCTCGCCAAATATGAGGTAATCGCACACACACACACACACACACACACACACACACACACACAAACGTGCCAATAACGCGTGCATAAAGGATCAGAATAGAGTGTTTGTGGAAGTCTTAACATCGTATCGCTGGTTTATTGCAGACGTGGCTGGCGGAGGCGGTGGGAGGAGAGGAATCTTCCAATGCCATCAACAATAATACTCAACACGGGTAAGACCTTTTTTTTTTATTTAAAAGAGCAGTTTGACATGTTGGTAAATTTGCTCGTTCGCTTTCTTGCCGATGATTGAAAATGTTTTATCGGCAGGTAAAAAGTCACAGTGTGGTATGTCGTGAAAAACTATATCATATGTCAAAGAAATCCTTAAAAAGTCATGATATAGTTTGTAAAAACAAAATAAAAAAATGTATAAAAAAAGCCATAAAAGTATGTTGTGCGTCTCCTCTTCCTCTTCAAGTCTTTCCTCAGAAGTTATGTTGGCTTATATTTATAATGCAATATTTGGAGGGAGACTGGCTGTCATTCATTTTTACATCTTTTATTACTGGCGACTATTTCCAAGCTGCAGAGAGTTTTACACATTTTGCTTCGCGACAGTTGTGATATTTTCTTCCTCCTCTTCTTCTCTTGAGTAGTGCTAGTACAGAAGCTAGTAGAGAGTGTGGTCATCTCTGTGAGGTTACCAGAGGTCAAACTATTCCTTTTAAATGTGGACTCTTTTCTTTTGTGTGTGTGTGTGTGTGTGTGTGTGTGTGTGTGTGTGATATTTCCAGCGTCCTCGCGGCTGACCAGTCCCAGAGCTTCTACTCAGAGTTCGATGACGAGTTTGAAGAAGTAGAATCTCCTGTTGGCCACTGCACGGCGCTGTACACCTTCGAAGGTACGTTGTCAGAATTCACACGTTCGTAAATGGGTTTAATGTTGGCCTGTTTGACGTGTTTGTGTGTGTGTGTGTGTTTGTGTGAGCAGGCAATAGCGAGGGCACCATTTCCATTACGGAGGGAGAGCTGTTGAGCATCATGGAGGACGATAAAGGAGACGGGTGGATGAGAGTCCTTAGAGCTGGCGGAGACGAGGGCTATATACCTTCATCCTATGTCAAACTTGGCCCATAACGCGCGCGCGCGCGCGCGCACACACACACACACACACACACACACACACACACACACACACACACACACACACACACACACACACACACACACACACACACACACACACACACACACACACACACACACACACACACAGAGCTTGCGATGGAAAGGTAAGCCAAGAGCCAAAGTATATACAAAAGTCGTCCACAATAATTTGGAGCTCCGATGATCTTTTCCCTCGGCCAGCGAGATGAAAGCTCCTCCTCCTCCTGCGCTCCCCGTCTCTCTAAACGCAGATCGTCTTCGTGGATTTCAGCTCTTTTTTTTTAAAAATCCAAACTCGTGAATGTATCCCTGAACCTTGTTAAGTGACGACTAGCGTAACATATTCAGCACCGTAGTAGCCTAAGCGTTGCATATCTTTACGTTGATATATCCACTCACTTGACTTCCTCCCCCACTGCCCTCTCAATAACCTGCTGAACCTTTTCTTTCTGTAACACCGGCCCTCTGCTAAAGCGGCTTTCCTTAATGTGAGTTTTTTTTCTTTTCTTCTTTTTTATCATAGTGATGTTTTTTATGACTTATAACTGGATGAAAACCACTACTCTTAACATCTCACCACGGAGTGTCTGTAAAGGACCGGTTTCAATGTTTGTTTTACGTCCGTCTTCTAACAAGTCATGTGACCATATGAACATTGAAATACATTATTGGCTGGTGCAATCATTCGTCTGGTATCTTCCAAAATCCCCCCACTAAACACCCAAGAGGAATTTCATACTAAAAAGACAAATTAAATTAATAAATTCTATATATTTTGCATCACTCACACCTATATTGGAAGAGTGTTTAAACAATCAGTTTGACCATTTAAGAATAATAAAAGCATATATAAACTGCTTCAATGTACATATTATATGCGTTGCATGAGTATTGTTTGAAGACGACCTAAAAATGGAAACTTGCGTTGCTTTTTTTTGTGAATTTGAGACCTGGTGGGTGAAAACAAAAAGGAAAAAAACAGTAGCAATAATGATCAAAGTTATAGTTTAAAAAAATAGTATTTAGCATGTTAGAATTCTTGCCATAAATACTTGCGTTTGAGGTTGCAGCATCACAGCACCGACGTCATTTAAAACCAGAAATGTGTGCAAATCAAAAAGTGCATAACGGGCAATTATTAAGTCTTCGGTTCTGGTCCATAACTGGTTCTTCTTTGACTGATTTATATGGTTCTCACTTTGTATACTGGTTTTTACCACCCGCTTTCATATGTTGAGCCTCCAGACTATCACTACTGTTGTTGTTGTTGTCCTCACATTCTCCCAAGAGAACAAAAAAGTAAACTCAAGGAAAATGTTAACGCACTTTTAAAATCTGATCAAACTAAATTGAACATTTGTTTGTACACACCTGAGCGCAGAGAAACTTTCCTCCTCCAGCAGATATGTTCTGCACTGTGAAGCTCAGACTTTACAACTCTTTTATTGAGCCATATAATGTTTACCCATCTCTCTTTTTCTTCCTGCACTACTAGATATTTTTCTTAGCATTTTAGGGGTATTATTGTATGATCTTTTTTTTTTTTTTTTTTTTAAAGAAAATGTATTTACGTGTTTTTGTTTGAGTCATAAAGTGAAAAGGAAAAAAACACACAACATCTCGGCTTTGTTTCTTTACAGTTTCATTTGTGAGAAATGTTACATGCAAAAATTAAGATATTTATTGCGTTGAAAACACTGAAATAAAAAAACAATTCCCAGCGTGGTCTCCTCACAGCAGCAGATCGTGCACAAAGGGAACAAACTCTTTAGTCGCGTTCACGTCGATACTTTTGAATCTCAAGTATGAGAGTGGTGTGTATTGATAAAAACAGTGTCCGAGTATCAGAAATGCACATTTCAAGAAGTGAACCGATGCGTCCCACATGTAAGTGAATCCAACGCAGCTCTTTTCACAGTAAAAGACCCACACGTTCACCACACAACTCATTCCTTTATAAGTTAAACTTGACGAGCTTGAAAGTCTCTCGCGTCTCATAAAATAACTTTTATGTTCCGTGTGATCATCTTTCGTTCCCCTCGTCAAAAGTGCCGACTTTCACCTTTTTTTCGCTTGGCGAGACGGACCCTGCAGGCTCAGGTCAGAGGGTCGGGTTGTTGCGGGGTCATCTCCACGGGTTCCAGTTTATCGGAGAGCACGTGAAGGATCTTGTCGAACTTCTCGTAGCGCTCCTCTCTGTCGGCCACCGCCCCCGACTGACCCCAGAGCAGCCGCAGGGCAAACTCTGTGCGGAAAGCCTCGAGCAGCTCGGGGACCGGCTCCCAGCTTCCTGCTGGGGGCAATGTGACGGACATCAGATTAGACGCATGACGTAACGTCACAGTGTGCATCATTTCGGAGCAACGTAGAGTAAACACACTCTCTGGCAGGAAGTGCAAGCAGGGCCTTGAGCCAGAACCACTCGAGTGATTTGAGAATTTGTTGCCGTCACAAATATTCTCATACTTTTTTAATTTTCTCTTCGCGACAAACAAAAAAAAACAACTCACAAAGTGATGTACAGAATACAACACTAGTTTTATTTTTGGTCTAACTTGCTATACTTTGTATAGTGTGATGCCTTAATCCGAATAAATGTGTTTCTATGAAATAACTACATTTAAAATAAAATAAATTAATTCAAAATAAATATTCCATTCGTCTTCGGGCTGTCAATTTGACGTTTGACTAAAAACAAACAAATGTCTTAGATTTTGATGAGCACATTTTGACATTGACATCATTTATATTCATCTGTAATTGTTGGAAAATTCATATTTGAACTAAAAAAAAAAAAAATTGTGAATGAAACTTGCCCAAACAGAGCAGAACAGTTGGCCAAATAACAGCAAATCAGAGTTGTTATTTATGCTAATTATCAAATCTCAATAACTGGTCACATTCATCAGGTTCAAAACGAGACAAGTTGGGCAATTAAGAGAGAATTGGTGACATTTGTACAAACAAACGTCAAATAAAAAAAAGATTAAGAATAGAGTAATGTTCGGAGGCCCGTTTGTCTGCCAGCGCCTCTAAAAAGAAGACGTACCTGTGAGCAGAGACTGCGCGTGCTGCTGATAGTCGTGCGCGTGCAGCGCGGCACTGCGAGCGGCCTGGAGGACGTCGTAGAGAAGCTGGCAGCCTCGCTCGCTGTTCTCCACCGGGTCGTCGCCCTCCATCGCCATCAGCAGAGGAACCAGGTGTGGCACGGCGAGCGGGCCGTGGACCACGGAGTCTACAGAAAAACATGCCATTTCTTTTCCCTTTTTAAAAAGTAACCGCGCTTGTTTTTTAACCCATCTGTGGCAACGGGTGTCCTTTCCCTCAATTTAAGGCCGGGTTTGAAGACGAGCTCCAATTTCATCCATCAAAGTATTTGTACAGATATTGTGGAGTGAAAGTTGTACGCAGCGTTTAGTGGCACCAGAGGGAGCAAGCTGACAAATTGTATAAAAGTGATCAATTTCATTCATTTCAAATTGGACACTCTTTTTCGGTCGTTCTCGTAATCGTCTCCCGACGCCGCCACTCACCGTCTCCGTCGCTCAGCAAGTTCATGAAGGGTTTGAGTTTCTTCTCAAATAAAACTGCCGTCTCCGTGTGGTTCCTCCTCAGTGCTCGCCACGTCATCTCCAGTCGCATTATCTGCATACACAAGTTATTTATTTTCATAACAGGTTTTTTTTTAACTGCATTTATTGCCAAATGCTATGCTGTGAATTTGTAATCATATTTTTTGTGCATACAGGTCATTCTTTATGGCATACTACTCTATGACATTTGTGATGTTATACTTTGACTTTTTTATAGTATGACTGACATACACTATGCCTATTTTATGACATTACTTTTTTTATAGCATACTAAAATATGACTTTTTGATATATTGTGTCTGACACTTTTTTATGGCATATTATACTAGGACTTTTTTCGTGGCATTTCTTATGACATACGATACCATGACATTTGTCAATCAGTGGTTAGCAGGTCCGTCTTTCAATCAGGGGATCGGCGGTTCGATCCCCGCCCTAGTCCATGTGTCCTTGAGCAAGACCAAGAGTTGCTCCCCGTAGCTGTTCTACGGTGTATGAATGTAACATGTAAAGTGTCTTTGACTACCTTAAAAAGCGCTATATAAATTAAATGGATTATTATTATTATTAATAACATACTATCATGACTTTTTATGGTTCTATACTATATACAATTATTATAGCATACAACGCTATGGCTTTTTATGATAGTATATTTTGACTTTTAATAGTCAAATGAAATACAATACAATTACCTATTATGACGTACTTTTAACCACGAGTTTGTTAGACACTTATTATGACATACCATGACTTTTGATATTAATTTTTTGATGACGTACTACAGAATGACTTGGCGACAGTTCTCATGGCAGACTATATTATGACGTTTCATTTAAAGGGATTAACCACCAAGCCTACGTTAGTGACGATCACGTTACCTGAGGCATCTCCAGAGCCTTCATCACAGCCGAGAAGGAGTAGAGGTTGTGGGCGTGTTCTTTCAGGGCCTGAGCCAATAGGATTAATTTGTGTAAAACGGTTGCCCTTTGGCTCACAGTCCCTGTGCAGCCAAGGATGTCCACTGCGATTCCCAGTGATATTAGATGATGCCTAAAACATTAAAGATGTATATATAAGACGTGTGAGAGGGTAGAGGATTGAAAGTAGTTGTGGGGACAGTTTTCTCATTTCCCACTTAATAGAAGTGTGTTGTACCTTAGTCAAGGAATTTAAAAATGACATGTAAAAAAAGCACCATTATAAGTTTCCCTAAAATTTTTTTTAAAAAACTACTGTTTACTAAAGAAAAAAAACATTCCACTGAAAACTGTAAGAGCTTTTTCTTTGCGACACCAAGGCTGGAAAAATACGTCGCTGTCAAATCGAGTCCAAATACTTTCGGCAACCCAGTTAAAAAGTTAATTCATGTGCATTTTTTGTAATAAAGTCAGCGATCAGAAATAACTTAAATTAAAACAAAGACATCGGGCATGGCCCGGATACATGTCAGGAAATGTGCCGTTTGGGTTAATTAACTCTTTAATTAATCAGTTGCGTGTACCTTTCTAACAAATCCTGCCGTAACTGGCGTCCGTGTGGCAAAGTCACGAGCTCCAGCCCTGATCCAACTCCCATAATAGTCTTCTGCTCCTCCGTCACCCCAACAATGCGTGCTACCTGCCACACATTGATCATGATGAATAATGTGTTAACTGAAGCAATACGAACCATTCAGAATAGTGAAGTTATAGTTAACAGTGCCTACTATTTGCATTCGATAGCATTTATCAGGAGTGCAAACATATATATATATTTTTACATGTATTGATTCTGACGCGAGGCGATTGAGAGCTACCTACCTGGCAGTCGACACTGAGCATGTGCAGAGCGGTAACGTCGGCGTTGGAGCGGTTGAACAACTCTTTGAGCGTCAGCAGGACGCTGGGCTCTAGGGGCCGGTTGTTCTCCGGCAAGAGCACCGACTCAAACTGATCCAACTGGAAACACGAGGCCGACTCCACCTGTGATGGAGTGAGATGGATATTAATACGTTGGCACACAAAAGGACCCTTTGGGATGCGCAAGGATCAAGTTATTTCAACTAGTTACTTCTGTAATCCTTTGAAATACTTCACCTTTACTTACAACAGAAGCAAATATGGAAACCATGAACCGTATTTAAGTTATACAAACCTGTGGCTTTTCAAAATGCCAGTCTTCCGCTTCCTCCGCCGTCCTCTTCTGCGGCAGCGTCGGCGGCTGCGATGACGCCTCGTTCTCCTGGGCCTCCAGGAAGCCGAAGGAAGTCTCCGTGAGGCGGGCGCGGCTCTGCCACTTCTCCTCTGCGCGCAGTCGGTCCACGTGACCTTTCCGCTGGGCCTGCGGCACCTGGACACAACGGCAAGAGGACATGAACTCTGCAAGAGGGGATGAGGGAGGGTTTCCAGGCTGTCTTTGTTGGGACAGATTTCCTCCTGATAGAAGGAGACATGACATATAAAAGATGACCAGCTGAGCGGTGATTTGTGATGACTTCTTTACCTGGATGACCAGCTCATCGTAGAAAGAGGAGGGGTCAACGACCCGGCCGGTGGGCGGGGGAGGGATGCTATTGGCAAACAAAGTAGAGACCCTGAAGGGTTTCGGAGGAGCTCTGGGGTGCAGCTGTCCGTCGGAACCTCGCAAGGTTACACCACCACCTGCAGGGGCGGAGGAGGGAGTTATGCGCCTGTGTCTCCATATTTAGAGAAGGCGCTGCCATATGTACTTAAAAACTTTTAAGCTGCTGACTCACAAGTTCCAGAAAGGATTAAGGGAAAGTGTGTGTGTGTGTGTGTCTGTAACTAGTCCCGTCTGTTCAAAGCACCAAGGCCATAACCAGGATCTTAGAAATACTTAGATTGTAAGTGAAAGTCATAAAACACCCCCACCCCTTTAAAAAAAAAAAAAGTCTCTCATATGTTTAATTATAAGCATTTCAAATAATTAGCTGTTCAATTATATTTCATGTAAATGGGGAGCTTCTTTCAAGGAAATTACTTAAAATTGAGAACCGTGTCTCTACCCTTTAATTAGTACCAGACCCTTAAAATGAAATGTTTTATTTCCCAAGCTAAAAATTCTGTTAAAAGCGCCTCCTCTCCACACGAGAGTTGGGTCCAAAAATAAAATATCTATATAGTTGAATGAAAACGTCCTTCAGGTTGCTAAAAACCCCACACATTGTGTGTGTATTCTGGCAGAGCCGGACAAGAAACGCTCGTCACCTGGATGGGAGGGGCGTGTGTGTCGCGGTCGAGGGCTCAGCAGCGGTTCGCTGCCCGTGCGAAACACGGGGGAGATGGGGGCGGGGTCAGTGTTCTTCGAAGGGGTGTTCTGTGGGACGCCTGGATGAGGAAGAGGGACAGCGGGAAGTTGAAAAAGAGACGTTGCAGAACCCCCGTTTCTTCTTTGTGTTCTGATGATAGTTTTGCTTCGCGCAAATCGAATGTCCACAAATGTCTTTCTGAGGTCTCCTGCAGCCACATGTCCAAAAGATGTTCCTCCTCATATGTTTGTATTGAAAACAACTTCTGTATAATCAATGTGGCAACAGATTCTTTGTGGCTGTACTCAACTTGTTTTAACTACCACACACACACACACACACACACACACACACACACACACACACACACACACACACACACACACACACACACACACACACACACACACACACACACACACACACACACACACACACACACACACACACACACACACACACACACACACACACACACACACACACACACACACACACACACACACACACACACACACACACACACACACACACACACACACACACACACACACACACACACACACACACACACAGCGTTCTCTTCATCTTGTATCTGTGTTTCCTGAATAGTGCATATCAGGAGAGGGAAAACGAGTACATATTGATAAAGAAAGAAAGAAAAAGAGACATTTACTGTCAACTGAAATACATGGTTTATCTATAAATAATAGCATCTGTATACATTTAAAAAGTGAATGTCATGCTTCAGAGATACGAACTGCTCCGACACAAATAGACCCGGTGCTTAAATATATAAGAAGAGCTTCCACATGAGCCACAAGCAATACGCCTTGCTGCATGACAAGCCGCCTGTCTCTGGTTCAGGGCCGACGGACACACACACACACACACACACACACACACACACACACACACACACACACAGCAGCGTGTGTGTGACGTACCTGTTCGTAGGTTGCTGTCAGACTGCGCCGACTGAAGCGAAGGTCTACGGCCGACGTTCTCCAAGTTCGCAGGCTGACTTCCACTCCTGCCGCGCGGAAAAAACAAAGTTCTTTGAGAATATTCATTTGAATTTGTGTCATCACTATACACGTGTGTGTGTGTGTGTGTGTGTGTGTGTGTGTGTGTGTGTGTGTGTGTGTGTGTGTGTGTGTGTGTGAACTGGACTACATTTCAACAGACTTCCTCCCACCTTAGCAGTGGGTTGATGACGTGCAGCGCGTCGGTGTGTGCAGAGCTGAAGCTGCGCCTTTGGTTGGCTTGAGTGTGTCTTTCTTTCCCCGCACCACCATTACTACGACTACTAATACTACTGCTGCTGCTAGTGGTGCTGGTGGGCTCTCCATGTCGCTCGACGATGACACGCAGAGGAAGGGTCCGTGTGATTGGGTGAAAGATCACGGCGCCAGAGGCCTGGGAGATGGGAAGACGCCCGCCCACGTAGAACCGGATCAGAGCGGGAACGTTGTCGAAGCGATCCTCCTCAAACTGGAACAGCTCCCGAGAGTAGCCCTGTCACGCAGACAGGAGGCACACACATGACATACCAAGCAGAGCTTCTACAGGAACAGTCCAACAACAAAAACATATTTTTAGTAACAGATACTCCCCACTCTGAGGCTAGAAAGGTGGATATTGTAGCTTGCAGCTTAGCACAGTGACCCTGAGTCACAAAATTATTATTTTGTAAAGAGTCAAAAAGTCAAGAAATGTCTCAAATCCCTCTTACAGTATAAACAACCTCTCCACTATTTATCTGCATGCTCTAAACACTTCATTAAAAAAGGCTAAATGTTTCTGCCTGAGTTTCAGAGCTATGAGGGGGCAATAGTGCATCATTAATTATATTAGGGTATATGTAGAGATTGAAACATACAGATCAACGGTGGAGAAGTAGATTATACTCCAGGTGTGATTGGAGAAGCTACAATGGATGTTTTGATATGACTCCATTGGAGTCCTTTATTGTAAACAATGGGAATCAAAGCCTGAGTGCAGCTGCAACTTTCCAGAGCAACAAACGGGAGGTGGGTGGTTTGATGAACAACAGATAGTTTTGTAGTTTCTATGAACTGCAACGTAGTTACTTTAAATATATTGACTAGTTTGGGATATTAGATTATTTGATAAATTGTTTAGTCTAGAAACGTTTGTGAATTCCCAGAGCCCACTTTGACTTCTTGAAATTGCTTGTTTTGTCGAACAAAACCCATAAAGATACAAATTAACCAATGAAATGAAATGCAAAAAAAAATCTTTATATTGAAGAAGCTGAGGCCAGTGAAAGGTTTGCATTGGAGCTACTTACGGAGTAGCATAAGTTAGACGTACCTTTTTTGGACGAAGGATCACTCGTATTATCTTAAAGTGCATGGGCCCGTCCTTCCAAAAGCAGCTTAAAACGTAGTCGCCGGGGGAAGAGCTCGAGTCTCGGACCAGGAAGTCTCCGTCCCTCTCAAACAAAGACTCTGCAGCCTGGAGACAAAGTTGATCAACACCTCTGTGAAGGTAGGACTGATCCAGGATGGTGACATTAGACTGCATTAGTTGTAGCTATGTGTACCAAATGAACTGGCAAGTGTGCATGAAACTTGAGCCACCAGCCAGGTAGCTTAGCTTAGCATAAATACTGTCTGCAAAGGGAAAGCCTGACTGTCTAAAAGTAGTCTGCCTCTATAGATGTGAGAGTTGTATTAGTATCTCCTCATCTGACTATACGCAAGAAAGCCAAAAAAAAAGTGCATTTCCCAAATAGTAGTACATCTATTCCTTTAATCTGTGTGAATAAAAATGTGCTTTTTAAGCGTAAGCGCAGCGAGAACAGTGTGGTCCTTTGAGCACCTCTCGGCTCAGCGGTCCGTGGTACCACGCATGGCTCGTGGGGTCATCGGTGCTGAGCTTCAGCTCCTCCTCCAGCTCCTTCTTTAATGAGTCCATGTCTCTCCGACCACCGAACAACTGCAACGCACGGAGCAGAGACCATAATACGCATTGTTTCCTCTTGCACGCTTTCTTTGCTCACATTTTATATACGTGCGCACGGGATATAGGAAAATATGCAGGCAGCCACACAGAGGGGCTAGTGAGAGAAGCAGCAAGCTTTAACCTCTTACCTTCAGCTGGCTGAGGTATGCGCTGACACTCCTCCTCTTGCTGGAAAACAAGAGAGAAGACGTGATTTTGGAGCAATAAAAAAGGAGTCACAGATAACGGTGCAATGTTTTTCCTTTTCGAACATGAATAGTACAGGGATGGAAGGCCACTGCCAAGGTCTGGATCTGTCATTAACACCATCAAAAAAAAACAGAGGGCCTTTTAATAGTGTGCCTCTTTTTTTTCCCTTTTCCTTCCTCCCTAAGCTTCCACCTTCCTGTCTCTGTAAACACGCGGCTAACAGATGAACAGCTCAGAGAACCCACAGCAGGACGGCCCCACTAGATAACCCTCGGCCATCACATGAGCCATTAGCCAGTCTAGTAAATCTATGTGTGCCCCTCGCTGTGGTTTAACAATGTGGAACAAATTGGGTGTTCGGGGATTGCTTGAGGGATGTGCACAAACAGTGGCGTGACTTTTACTTATTTACCCTGCTTTGACCCCCGAATACAACTCATAAATTATACAACATCCACGGAAGAAAAACCCCCAAAAACACACACGTTGATACGTCTGATTACACTAATTTGCCAATTTCTTTTAGGTGCTAAAGCAAAAACTACTTTAGTCGAATGTAGCAGTACTGCGATAAATCCTACATTCTTGAGGGATAGGATTTTTTTAGCTTTGGTTAAAACTGTTTCAGAATGGTGCTGAGTCGACTTTATGCTCATTTTGGAGGCCGTGTAGCTTGCGATGCTGTAAAAATAAACCCCATAAACTCAAGTCTTTCTTTAGAACTCCAGCCATAACCATGACGCCCGTTATCACACAGACAGAAGTCATAGCAAGATTTTAGAAATTTCTGAGGTCATGAGTCCTTCAGACTCCTAAATAATTGAATCTGCAGTTTAGTACATGTTCAGCAAGATTTAGAGCTGTTCTTGAAAAGGTTCTCTAAATATCAATGGCCTATAAAACGTGTAGTGTTTAGGTTTATAGGCTTACCATCATATATCCTACCAGAAATAAATATTGTGTAGACAAATACTGAATCTTCGATAAAGTCTAAAAATACCGTAATGACTCTGCATGCCCATCACATGCAAGTTTTTAACTGTAGAATGGAAGTCCCCCAAGGTTGTTAAAACCTCCACACTTATAATAAATAACGAGAACATTACCTTAGTGTCCTCAAATCGTACCGTAGCTACAGTTGTGCTAAAAACCCAAAGGCTGTGTCTTCCTATTGCTTCTTTTGTCTGACTAAACAAACCCAAATATATTCAGTTTACTATCACATAAGAAAAACCGCAAATTCTGAAAAAGAAAAGAAAAGCCAGTGTTGTGTATAGTTTTTACTGACCTAAATCGTCACGTTAAGTGTCCATAGTATCAGGAAAAAATACTGTAGTATTATAATTAAATTTATGGAAATATTAACCAACATAAACTAAAAAAAATCCAAAATACCATAAACGTTGAAAAAGCCCCTCTTTAAAACGTTTTAACCCCCCCCAAAAAAAAAACTTATTATACCTTCATAAAAAGTCTCAAAACCTCCAGACACACGTACACTTAAACACGCACACGCGCAGATAAATTACATAAATTACAGCTGTGAGATGTGTTACGAGGCTGCGTGCAACATCCTGTTTGAGGGGCGTTGGTCCAGGCGACACAACACCTGAGCGGTGTGCTGCAGAGACACAACCCGACACCACGTTGTGTGTGTCAAACTATTGTGTTACGCTTCACCAGCCACATGGTTTACTCCTCCGTTTAAAATCCGATGTGGCTAACTGGAACTAACATTGAAGTGGCCTCGTGTTGCTTCTCTTTCTGTGTCGAGATTGTGCAACAGGTGTTAGTTGACTTCAGGTAACGTCAAGATAAAAAAATGTTAAAAAAAAAAAGCAACACACGGACGACTTTTTTTTCTCATATCAAAAAAAGACCCCCCCCCGATTTTTAACAGCTTGCATGTGTCCGAACTAAGAATACGTGTTTACGTTGTTGTTGTTGTTGTTGTTGTACTGCAAACCACGAGTTAAACTTCATTAAACATCGTAAGTCTCGCGTTAATTAACGTTAAGATACAGTTTAACCGTCGCTTCTCCTACCTGTCGGTCCTCTTCACAGCTCGTGCGTCCCGGACATGTTCTTTTTTTTTTATTTTTAACGATATTTGTGGATTAAATTGACACCGACAAACAAACAAAACAGCTTCGGAGCTGCAACGTTCAAGTCTTCTTTGCCCCCCCCCCCCCCTCGTCGGTCCCTCCCAGCTCCCCCTTCTCCTCCTCTTCGCCCTCCTCTCCGTGCGCAGTTTTCAGACGAGTTCCCACAAGTTTCTCCCGAACCAGTTCTTCTCTCCTCCCCCCCTCCCCGCCCCGGGGCCCCCGGTGCTGAAACACGGCTATCTGCTCGGCATTCCTCGGATACCGGGACACACACACACACACACACAACAGCCGAGCTAGACGCATCACCTGGCTGCAGCGGCTTGTCCCCCAGTAAATATCCCACACATGGTACTAATTCTTCAAACATGTTAAATCTGTTTTATGACACGCATTGAGAATGATTGCCCAACACGCGCTGATCTCAGGTCAGAACCACCGCCTGCTGGCAGCCACACCGATTCTTACCATTTTATTTTTTTTATAGATTTTAATTATCAGTCATTTCCTGTCAATGAGAACGTGTAACTGTTTTCTCTCTTGTGGCCACTCGGGGTTTAAAAAAAAGAAGCTGCTGTGAGTTTTTAGCAACGCGCATTGATATGACTGCGTTGTGCGGTTAGGTGCGTTTAACTGTTCACCTGGTTTTCGAACGTTTCTCAGCCAATCAGAGCCCGCCGTGGGGACCGGGACTATCTACTACACCTAGCACCTACATGTTTGGGTTACAACCTTTTTGAGTATTCAGCGCCATATGTCTGGTGAGCGGAGATGTGCCTGAACTTGACAACCAGCCTCCGTGTATACAGTTAAAGTTCTTGTCAGTTGTATAAATCAATTATGCATGAAAGGAAACACCTTTTAAAACTAAATGAAAGAGTAACTACAGTGGTGTTTCGCTTACCTCTTATATTATTATTATAGATTACTAAAGCCATGAAGATAATTTGGTTGTTGTGTGTATAGTGGAAAAGCACGACTCTTGGGCCCTATAACCAGAACCTGTATGAACAATTCTTGCTGGAAATGGTTCATTCTAAATCGTGTTTTCTGCCGTTAGTAACAATCGGAGCACTTCAATATATGTTTTTCAACATAACACAGCTGCACAGCATATGCTTCAGTAAAATGATAAATATGTTGTGCAGCTCAGATGATCAACTTTGAGAAAATATAAGTTGTCCTTAAGCTGACGTTCTTTTTTATTAAATGCTCAACACTAACTTCAGATCCTGCTCACCTGTCGACCTGCAGTTGTGCAAAAGTTGTGCTCTTTAAACAATTGACAGGAAAAAAATGTCATCAAACAGAAATGCAGATATTACCTCGTCGCAAGCATCTAAATTCTGAGGATTTGTTGTATTTCTTTGTCACAGTGAACTAAAACCTGTACTTGTTGCCGTCTGGTCAGACCAAAGAAACTGGAACTGGGAGTTGCTGAACATTTTCAGTTCTTTCAGGACCACAAACTGACTTCATTTCCTCCAAACCATGAGCACATAAAACCAAAGCTAAGTAGCACCAGGGAGAGACTGAAAACGAACATGTCCCTTTGTAATTTAGCTGAGCTGGCCCTTTAATGCTGAAAGAGAGCCTGCAATAAACATTCCTTTTAAGACCAACAACCTCCAAACACACACACACACACACACACACACACACTGGCCTTTGTCACTCAGTCCTTGACCGCTCACTGGGGAGGAAGTGTGACCAACATATCAAAGTCCCAAGGTGTGTCGTTCACTGTGTTAGTCATCTAAAAATCAGCTGTTCGATGGAAGTAAGTAACTACATATCAAGATGTCATTCATCCTTAAAGGCATTTAATTCACATTGTCCAGGGAGTACACTTCAACTTGCACAAACTCAATTTAAGAGGCACCAGTTGATTATTAGCTAAACATGAACCTGGAGAAAGTGGGTCACACACACACACACACACGCACGCACACACACACACACACACTCCATCCTACCTGTGTTTGCTGTCCTGACAGCGCTCTGCCTCGCTGACAGCCTTGTCCTCGTTCAGTGGGCGGAGCTGGGAGCAGGAGGCGGAGAGGCGGTGCTTCTTATCGGCGCGCTGGAGGCGGGGCATCATGCTGTGACGAAACAGGTCCTTCTTCGGCTTCACCTGCAGGAGAAAAAAAATGGTTGAGACCCAAACAGTGTTTGGTGATGATTGCATTGTTTTTAATTGATGTGTTTAAAATGCTGGAGGTGGTTTTACAGTTGACTCAGTGGACTCACCAGATCGACAGAAGAGCCCAGGGAGTACTTCCGGCTCACCCGGCGCTCCACTTGCACACCTGAGAGGACGAGAGGACATTTGAAGGGAATACTTGTACTTGGGAACAAAATATGCACGTTTTCTGTCGTGCAGAGTTTAGAAAGAGGAAATGTTGGTCCGTTAGATATGAAGCTGAATTTTAAAAAAGGATGCCACATTTTAATAGGTTCTATTTTTTTTCACTTTTAGCCAGATGTGTCCACCTGTTTCTAGCTAATAAAGCTAATAAAGCATATTTCCCAAAATGTTGAACTATTCATTGGTGTGCATGTATATGCAATATACAACATTGTTCAATTTATTCATTCAGCAGTGGGAATATTCATTGTTTATTCAGGCCTTCCTCTCTAGATTTTTACATTAACATTCTTCAACTTCTTTAAAACACAATAAGCAGGAACAACTTAAATAACTTTTAGTAACATTTTGACTTAATTAACAGGTGTGTACAAAGTGTCACTTGCTTATTAGCACAAATGATTTCAACAGCTACTTTTTCAATGCAGCTGTGTATCTCATTTAAAAACGTAAATAACCAACCTATTATTATTTTTCGTCTTCTACGTAGACTATTTTATTTAAAGTGGCATAAATGGAAGTCTTTGAGATGGCCACTTTAAATTGTTGTATGGAAGTCTGTGTTAGCAACTCAAAATAAAATAATCTTTACACCCGTTGCTACCGAGACTGTACTTTGGCCCACGTCTAATGTGCACTGACACTGATGGGAATGACATTGTGTTGTTTGTTTTGCAGGTCTTTAGTCATAAACAAAAGACTTGGACAACTTCACATTTTTAACTGACGATGCAGGAAATGTCAGGGGACCATCCCAAAATATGAATGCATTCTGTGATGGATATTTTTTAAAAAAAAGTCAAATGACACACAGGCCAAGATGATAACAATTTTTAGTTTTACATTTAGTCACTTTGCAGGGCTACGATGCAATACAATGCAATATGTTTCCACTTGATAAACACTGGAACATTTTCATAATGATTTGAATATTTTGATTATGGGCCGGTGAGTGTCACCAGAGTGCGGCTCCAGTCTCTGCCGGTGTCCAGCCAGTTGATTGAGGATGGTCTCCCTGTGTGTGGCATCCTCGACCCCTGAGTCCTTCAGCTCTCCGTCCGTTACACTCAGCAAACCCTGCAGAGAAACCAAAGGAGGGAGAGTGAGGGGGCGATAAAGAGAAATTGAGGGTTATGGAGATTGAAGATATCGCACGACGAGTGCACACAGACGCATTTTACACATTTCGCGTACCTCCAGACCATAATATTCTCCCTCTAGTGTCTTGATGTACTGGGGCAGGCCGATCTGTTTCAGCCACCAGGCGATGGAGCGATTATTCATGTCTGAACAGCAAAAGCCGGGAAGACACTGGTTACATACCAGCACACATGCACACACACACATGCTTGTACATGTTTTCTTTTCACCAGACATTTCTGAGTAAAGTACTAATGAAAGAGTGAAGTGACATCAGCTTACTGTAGGAAACCAGCCAGCTAGACAAATAAGCAGAGATCCCTCGTGTTGTTTGCCTTGCAGCAGCCACAGTGTGTGACACCTACCTGTTTGCAGGGTCCACCGAGGGCCACTGGGATTCCACTCCTCTCTTGCTCCTCGTAATGTTTCTATCTCATAATGCCTCTTTTTCGTCTCACTTTCCCTCGGGGGTTCCTTCCTCCTTTCGCAGCCGCTCTCATCTGAGTTGCAACTGTCTCTCACTCTCTCATTGTGGGAGCCCCCGCTCCCCCTCAAACCTGCAGGGTCTCTCAAAAGGCCAATCACATCGTGGCGGTGGGCACTCGGTGCCCCACAGACGACAGCAAATCACAGCGCAGGAATCAGCCAGAGCTCTCAGGAGGCGGAGAGGGCAGGTCGAGGCCTGTCACAAGAGGGAGAGAGAGATAGAGAGGTAGAGTTCAGAAAAACAAGAATGGGGGATATGAAAATGTAAGACTGTTAGGCGACATGTCATGCGTGTGTCTGTCCAGGCAGTATGCCAGGAGCTGCAGGAGCTGCAGGAAACACGGTGAACAAGGCTGACACCTGGTGTTAAACTAAAAAGTGACACAGGATTGACTCTTTACGAGGATTACCACTCAGACTGAAGTTGTTTTGTATATTCGGTGACTGGTGACAAACTAGTAGCGTTGGATTTGAATGACTTCGGTGTTTACGAGGCAGTGAGTGTAACAAAAGATGCTACGGGGCATTATGGGTAATGTAGGATCAAGCATTTCTTTAGCTTGATGCATTCTGAGGTCTAAAAGTTGGGATATCTCAGCGTCTACTGCTTCCATTTGGACTATTTACTGTTTATGTCTTTCACAGGTCCCCCAACTGTATGTATGTACAATATGTCCTTGCACTAGTTTACACATATTCTGATCCAGTGATACTAAATAAGTGAAACATAAAGTTTTTGTGTGAAGGAGTTTTTATGGTTGAGATTCTCAGCTGTGAATCCATTCAAACAATATATAATACCCTATGTATATATAGGACTTTACTTTTGTAGTTTAAGAGTTTAATACTCTTAAGATACTTGTTAATCTTTAGTTATTGTGCGATTCTTACAGAATTTTAGCGACATAAAAAAATAGGATCTTTGTGAAGAAACTTGATGCCGTTAAATGATGAATTTGACCTCCACAAACTTAAATCACAAAATGCACAAGGCATCAACTTAGGTCCTTTTACCACATTGGAAGTTGGCTTGTCTAAATAACGCTGTTGCCCAACACAGTTATCTTTTGATAAACTCTCTTGCTGTACTGCACAAATACACAGCCTCTCCTATTCTAACTGATTTCATGGTACACAGATAATAGGAACCATTTCACAATCAACGTGTACCACTCAGCAGCAGCAGCAGCAGCAGCAGTGTTGTGTGCATGCATGTGTGTGTGTGAATGTGAGGCTGCGTCAGAGGAAAAAGGAAGTTGCGGGATGAAGTTAAAAAGCCTCCGACGCAGTGCAGCGCTGCAGAACACCCACCACGGAAGAGAGGCAGAACGAGAGAGCCGGAGTCTGACAATGAGTTAGTGAAAGGAGAACTTTGTGGCAGAAGACGGAGAACTAACAGGAGAAAACGCCCGAAGGTAAGATCCGATTGTGGTCCCGCACGGATGTGCAGCTAGAACATGATTAGGTCTTCTCGTGGAGTTGTGCCCTTTATTTGTGGTTATTCTACGAAGTTTCAAGAGGGCCGCCTGCTCCGTGCTCGCTGGGAGGCCAACCGATGTGCTACTGATTGGGTTTCCGACTGAATGCGTCATCAATAACCTCCGTATCCAGGTTTATGGCAGAAGTTAAACCCGCTAAGTGAGATTGAGGAGGGACTTTATTTGTGTAATGCAGGAGCAAACGTTGTCACACTTTATTTGTGTACATGCAAATTCAGACGGTGAATACATTCAGTGTGAACTCCACGAATGGTCTAAAAAAACTGATTGCCAAGGAGAGAGTTAACTTGATCTGAGTGACTGCTGGACGTGGTACAGAGTGATAAAGTGTCCGGCGTGTCAATCAATCGAGCGATCTATCCCTCAGAAAACCCAAGATGGAGTTGTGGCGGCAGTGCGCGACGTGGTTGATTGACGCTCGAGTTCTCCCTGAGAACCACAGGGTCACATGGGAGGCCGCCCAGGTAACTTCAGTACACGCGCGCGCCTCTGCACCTGAACACACATGGTCTCTTGGTTCCTCAGTCTGATTGTGCGTGTGCGTGTGCGTGTGCCAGGTGTGCGACCTGGCTCAGACGCTGAGAGATGGCGTGCTGCTGTGCCAGTTACTCAACAACCTGCTGCCTCAGGCCGTCAACCTGAGAGAGATCAACCTGCGCCCGCAGATGTCCCAGGTAACACACACACACACACACACACACACACACACACACACACACACACACACACAAATCCTTTCCTGATCCATTTCCATAGCGACCAGGAGGCATCTATATCTGTTCTCATCAGGGGAGTGTAGAGGGGCAGAGATTGAGAAGGGGAGGATGATGATGATGATGATGATGATGATGATGATGATGATGATGATGATGATGATGATGATGACGATGATGAACTGAAGAAGAGAAACATCTGAACAGTACTCAAAAACTGTATTGTAACTTTAAAAGTCCTGTTTTCTAAAACAAATCAAATAAAAAGGAGCTTGTCAGTATACTTTTAAATTGTTTTTGAATACAGGAGATACCACTCTTTAAAGCTCAGCTAATGATCTATAAGCTGTTATATCTGAACAGTTTCTGTCGCCTGTAACTTCTCTCCGCCAAGAAACAACCCCACACTAAAAGGCTAATTGTCGTATATTGCATTTTCTTTTCTTTTTATGTCCCGATCAAACAAAGAAGATGTATGCTGCGTGAGCTTCGGAGAGCCACGCTAACCGCTTCAAGTCGTTATGCTAAGCTAAGCTAATCTTATTGAACGGATCAGACAAACATGATGTAATGAGTTGAGCTTTGGGGGTGCTGGTAGGCGGATTATGTTACCAGAACTGAGCTCGCTGTCCCCCCCCCCCCCCCCCCCCGTTTCCAGTCATTATGCTTAGCTAAGCTAACCGCATCATATTTATCCGATTGGCATCGATCTTTTCATCTGAGAGAAATGTTTTCTAGAAAGAAAACTTGGATCATTTTGTGAAAACCTGTCAAGCTTTTAAAACATCATACGAAGAGAAGAATTCAGAGCAAAATACGAGACGTGTGAAAAGACAGGAATGTCCAGAGGGAAGTCCTCGATCGTGTGTGTGTGTGTGTGTGTGTGTGTTTGTGTATGTGTGTGGGTGTGTGTGTGGATTTGTGGGTGTGTGTGTGTGTGAGAAACTTTGGGAAGTCCAATGACTTCAAGAATGGTTAAGAAACTTCCGGTGATTAACAGAAGACGGGAGTGCACTCTGACGCACACACACACAGACACAGACACACACACACACACACACACACGCACGCACGCACGCACACACACACACCTGGTGTTACACAAGTAGAGGAGCTTCCCCGTGCTGTTGCAACACTACTCTGTGGTGCAGGGATATGCCCCTGTGTGCTCTCCTGACTGAGTGATTCGCCGTGCGCAGCAGTATCAGTTGGAACTCAACGTTTCCCCTTTTCTCAAATTAGAGTTCCTCATTTCCCACTGCTGAACAGACAGAGAGAGAGAGAGAGAGAGAGAGAGACCAGCTGCCTCAGGAAGTTATGTACAACGACGAGTGTCTGACATGGTGGTCAGACACACTGTGCACCGCGCTCTCTGTAATTTCTTTTGGAGTTATCTTTTGGTTCTGAAATAAATAAGGCCTTCCTTTTGCTTTTACACATCAAGTCTGTTTGGAGTCGGCGTGTTCGATGTGATGTGTTCTTACTGTCTGTATTCCGGCTTCACCTCCTTCTTCTACACTGTTTTGTCTTTTTTAATGTTTCTTCTCATTTGTAGTCGTCGAGGAATTGTGTGTGTTTATGCTGAATGTTGCCACAGGTATTTCTTTAATGTTGTTGTCAGACATCATTTTTTTTTTTGTCTTGTTGTCGCTCTCCGCGTATGACATTTTGTACACACACTCATGTTCCCCAGAGGATGAACCCTACTCACTTTGGGGATCACCTGACTGCCTCTAGGGCCACCAGTGGGTCACAGCTTTCACTCATCGTGTGAAATATCTCAATATCTACCGGACAGAATATTCAGTACAGACATTTATTGTTTTAACTTGATGAATCCTACTGTGTCATACTTTCTTTATGACCAAATACCTGCCATATAACTGACATTTTCCCAGCAGCTCTGGCGTTGCTGTATGACTCTGGATAGATTGTGTAACTGTTGTAAGTAGAAGTAACGTGTGTGTTTTGGTTTCTTTTATAGTTCCTGTGCCTGAAGAACATCCGGACGTTTCTGGGAGTTTGTCAGGAGAAGTTTCACCTCAGAAAGAGCGAACTGTTTGAAGCCTTTGACCTGTTCGATGTTCGAGACTTCGCGAAGGTATCACAGCAGCTCATGTTCCCATAGCCATCCGTTACCGTAGAGTACAGCACAGTAACGTATGAGGGAAACACGCGGTGCCCTCTTACTACACGCTTTATGGCAGAAGCGTGAACAGAGTCCTGACGCCTCGCTGCAGCTTGCAGACGCCCTCAAAGCCCGAACAGGAAGTACTTTGTTGATTCAAAGGTGCCGTGGTGGGTGCTACGCTCAAACTGTAACCACCGTATGAGTGCAGAGCGGCGGCCGTGAGCGCACTCACATGCACTCACGTGCACTCACATGCACAAGTGCAGGGAGAGTGGCTTAATACTCCACTATGTCTTAGTTGTTAAATAAAATAGTTGTTTGCTGCTATATTCATGCTCTGAATATGATATAGAGAACCTTTAAAACAAGTTACTTAGGTATTAATGACAATTCACCATTTTAAGGGGGTTGTGTGTCAAGAAGTAGTCCGGTACACTTTCCAAGTTTCTATTTTTGGGATTTAACAGACACAAATATAATGGTCCTTTTTAATGCGATTTAAAGATGGGTGGGCGGATTTAGTTTGAGCTGTTTATTGTCGTTAGTGTTTCCAGTCTGTATGCTAAGCTAAGCTAATCAGGTACTTAGAGGATAGCGTCTGTGGAAACCTTTCTCTTACCACATATTTAGGATATACATTTCCCACCCTTCTAATGACACATAAAAGCGTGAGGGTGATGCCAATCTTCTCATCTAACAGTTATGGCTAATAAGTTCATATCCCAAAATGTCTTCTTTTTTTTAAGTCTTTTAATCAGATGCCAGTACGAATGTAAACCAGTCTATTCAACTGGGTTTTTTTTTCTTCCTCTAAACGTCTTCTTCAGACTCTCACTTAATAATTATTTCCTCTTATCTTGAATAAAATTAGAAATCAGACGGAAACAGTCCAGCAGTACTGAGAGAGGAAATATATTATTTCATTTGGGCAGCGTATTAATTTCTTATCCCCAGAAGTGTCTTTTTTTTTTTATGATTTCTGCCTGAAAGAAAAATAACCGTAGTTCAGGTGGCAGCTTTTGAATCGTAATGTGCTTCAACTCCACCGGAGGTTAAATGTGACTTTGTGAAGGCAGAAGTTATAAAACATTTAGTCACATAACACATGACACTCGTCGTTGCTTCATCACACAAAAGAAGCGGCCGGCCGTGTGACATCGTGGAGTTTGTTTTTTTCTGATCACATCGTGAAATTGGTTATCTGATATCACTCATCGTGATAGAATGAGAGTGAAACCAGGTCAGGGGATAATTATTCAGTGTGAAACAGAGTCTCTAACAGAATGTGTGTCTCTCTGTTCACAACACATTGACTCTACACTGTGTGTGTGTGTGTGTGTGTGTGTGTGTGTGTGTGTGTGTGTGTGTGTGTGTGTGTGTGTGTATGGCAGGTCATAGACACTTTGTCCATCCTCTCTCATTCGTCCATTGCTACACAAGGAAGAAGACTCCAGTAAGTAACTTCCTTCCTTTGTTACGTAATCAAAGTGTTGATGCTGGGTTCTTTTTAACTAATTTTTAGCATTTATAATCAGTATTAATACATGGTCTTACGTTTATATGGAGACTTTCTAGTCTTCCGAACACTCAAAGCACCGTAGACACACACACACACACACACACACACACACACACACACACACGCACACACACGCACACACACACGCACACACACACGCACACATTCATACACTGAGGTGCCACCTGCTCATCAGGATCTAATACTTTATAAATGGTTCATAACACACTGTTGTGTAGTTGTACACAGATATAAGGACACTTTTAAGTGTGTAAGAATTGTTTTATATTATTACAACATAATTTTACTATATTGAAGACATTTTTAAAAAGTCGCAAAAGTACTCATTAGGCTCATTTCATATTGATATATATTGTTTTGTTACATATTGATGATTGATGCATTATTGTGCTCTCATACTTTAATGCTGCAGCTGGTCAACTTAACTACTTTATTTACAATTAGTTAATTAATTGATTTATATTTTGTATTAGATTACTAAAGGTGTCAAAATGTAGTGGAGTGAAAAGTATAAAGTAGCTTGAAAAAAGTACGGTACTCGAGTAAATGTACTTATCATCATTAATTATGTATTTACACACCACCCTCCACGTATGGGTTCCCACAGGAGGAGATGTTGACAAATACATTATTACACAATTACAACCACAAGAGTGTGAGAAGGAAACTATTCATTACATGTTTAAGTACAACTGTTAATTGCTAAATGGGTGGGGGTGAGAGGTGGGGGTCCATTGTTGGCATGCTGCGCTGAATGTGATCGAAACATAACAAATGAATAGCGATTTATGATGTAAAATGTATTTCATTAAGCAGAGGTTGTGTTGGTTTTTGTTCGCTCTAAAGTAGGACTATAGCTGATGACAGCAAAACAGTCATCAGGTCGTTTAAAACCGAACAATATATAGAATAAAACCTCAATTTCAACGACTATATTTTTTCGACATGTAGCAGTTTTCTCGGCCCTAAAAAGCTGAATCTTTTTAATACATGACAGTGTCGTTCAGTTCCACAGCAGTAATGGCAACTTGTCTCCTGCCGCCTTACAATGTGAATTCAATACGAACATTATACTTGATAAAAGGTCGTTATCCCCTCACCGTTCTTCCTTCCACCTGCAGGCCTTTCCCTTCGGAAGGATGCACTCCCGATGACGAGATCTACAGCGGCCTGTCCGACCACATCGAGTAAGGCCTTTTTTCTCCAGTAACGTTACAATAATCATCTCGAGGTCCGCTTGTGATTTTTATACAACGACGATGTGTGTCATGTGCGTCAGTGACACGGTGGACGGGGATGACGACTTGTACGACTTTGTGGAGGACGAGGACAACGAAGGAGACGAGATCTATGAAGACTTGATGAGGACGGATGAACAACCTGAAACGGTGAGTGAACCTCCGATTAAGAGGAAGAGGTGTTCGGCCTTTTTTTGGCAACCAGGTCTGTCTTTGACCACAGTTCCAAAATCCAGGGCCCAGCCTCCGTCTGATGATCCAAAGGAGAGTTTTCCAACAATTAAGGCCTATAACCCCATAAAATTAAGCTTTTATTTTTTTTTTACTTGAGACTTCTTGTCACATTTACATTTGTACCGTAGTAAGTACAATTATTCTGGAATTTGCAAGACAAAAGCAAAGATTAGAGGGCAATTTGAATATAAAGACAATTTTGTGTTGCAGAAATATGTCTCTCTGCTTTCCGAAGCTGTTAATCATCTCCACGGGAGGTCTTTTTTTTGCAATGCGTCTCCATTTGAGCTCATTTAAACCGAAAAACTTCAGGTCCCATCCAATAAATACATAATGTGGAAATGTCACCCGGCTACATAATTAATAAAAGCACACGCTGGCTATGAGACACTGTGGTCGCGGGTGTAAATGAGGCCTCAGGAGAGTCAGAGTGATACATAAAAGGACCTCAAGGGGGTAATAATGTCAATATTTGATCAAATATATATGCGTCAATTAACACAGGACTATTGTTTCTCCAACAAATTACTTCCAAAAACAACCACAAATACAAAAAAAATACTGCATTCATCGAATAACCAGTAGGAGAAGATGAGATCGCCAACAAACTGGCATCAACGAAAAAAGTCTTCATGCTACGAATGATGTCCTTTTTTATAGCGAATATATGTGTAAAGATTAACGTGACAAAACATCCTCTTCATTCGACATGTTCGTTGTGTGTGTTCGTGCAGCAGCAGAAGGCCGAAGTAGACAAACGAGAGTGCTGCCTGCAGGAGATCAGACAGACGGAAGAGAAATACTCCGATACACTGCAATCTATATTACAGGTGTGCACACGCATGTACGAAGGCACACACACACACACACACACACACACAAGCGTGCATTTATTCGCACATTTAAAGTGACAACCGTGTCTTCTATATATTTGTGTAGCACTTTATGAAGCCTCTTCAGAGGTTTCTCCAGGCTCCAGACATGGAGAGTATCTTCATCAACATAAAGGTACGGGAGACTTTTTTTCTACACACCTGGTCACGTTGACAGTTCAAGTTTACCTTCATGTATTTATGAGCCTTGTTCACATTCTTCTTCTTCTTCTTCTTCTTCTTCTTCTTCTTCTTCTTCTTCTTCTTCTTCTTCTTCTTCTTCTTCTTCTTCTTCTTCTTCTTCTTCTTCTGTGTTTTTGTATCTGTAGGATCTGGCAGACACCCATCGCAATTTGCTGGAGGAGGTCCGGAGTTCCATCCTGGATTACGGAGCAAAGAACCTGCACCAGGTGTTTCTGAAGTACAAGGAGAGGTACACAACACACACAGACGTGTTGTTTCTCCGTTACACTGCAAATACATGTACGTTATAATGTGTTGTAATATCTGTCCCCAGGCTCTTACTGTACGGCCGTTACTGTAGCCAGGTGGAAGCGGCGACAAAACACCTGGACAAGCTCTCGAATACGAGGGAGGACATCCGGATGAAACTGGAGGTGAGGACGAGCACAGAGCAGGAGATGTGTCTTTTCGGGTACCTTTTAACCTTTAGAGTCAACCACTAAAGGTAAAGTCTCAATAAGGTGTGACGAATATTAAAACTTTACATTTAAAAATGTAAAACGCAAAGAGTATCAACTGCCCGTAGCTTTTATAATGATGTTCTCTCTCTCCCTATCTCTCTCCCTATCTCTCTCTCTATCTCTCTCCCTATCTCTCTCTCTATCTCTCTCTCTATCTCTCTCTCTATCTCTCTCTCTCGGTCTCTCATAATCACTATCTCTCTCTCTCTCTCTCTATCGGTCTCTCTCTCTCTCTGTGTCTATCTCTCTCTCTCGGTCTCTCATAATATCTATCTCTCTCTATCGGTGTCTCTCTCTCTCACTATCTCTCTCTTTCACACACACACTATCTCTCTCTCTCTCTCTCTCACTATGTCTCTCTCTCTCTCTCACTATGTCTCTCTCTCACTATGTATCTCTCTCTCTTTCAGGAGTGTTCAAACAGGGCAAATAGTCGACGTTTTTCTCTCAGGGATTTACTCATGGTCCCTATGCAGAGGGTCCTCAAATATCATCTGCTGCTACAGGTATGTTTGTACAAGGGTGTGTGTGTGTGTGTGTGTGTGTGTGTGTGTGCGCGCGCGTGTGTGCGTGTGCACGTGCGTGTGTGTGTGTGGCAGTGATGTAATGTAACATTTACTCTGTAAGTGCTTAAGTACACATTTGAGGAGGTAGAAAAATATTGTACATTTATCTGATAGCTTTAGTTACTAAATTGAGAAATGTAAGAAGCTTTCCTTTACCATCAAAAAACTAAACAATCAATCAAATAATCAGGAAAATAATCAGCAGATTAATCCATTATATAAATAATCAGTAGCTGCAGTCCTACACAACATAGCTACCACAGTAAAACCCTGCTTTTAGAATAATGTATGAATTATAATCATATAATATATAATAATTTCTGCATGTTTATCTTGTGCCTGCAGGAGCTGGTGAAGCACACCACTGACCCTACAGACAAGGACAACCTCCGCACAGCCCTCGACGCCATGAGAGTAAGTGTGTTTATGGCAATCACCAGCCTTAATTTAGGATATGTTTAGATATATTTAGAAACACTCATTCGTTCCTCTACGTGTGTGTATGTGTGTGTGTGATGTATATGTGTGTGTGTGTGTGTGTGTGTGTGTGTGTGTTTGTGTGTTTGCAGGACCTGGCGCAGTGCGTGAACGAGGTGAAGAGAGACAACGAGATCATCAGACAGATCACCACCTTCCAGTTGTCCATAGAAAACATGGTGAGGTCACATGATCTGCTTTTCATTCATTCTTCGGCTTTTATTTCATATTTTACTGATCCCCCCCCCCCCCCACCCCCCCCCCCCCATGCTCTCCTTCAGACTCAGTCTCTCGCTCTCTACGGTCGGCCCAAGATCGACGGAGAGCTGAAGATCTGCAGCCCGGAGAAAAAGTCCAAACAGGACAGGTGTGTGTTGTTTGTGTGTGTCGGCGTATATATATATATATATATGTATATATATATATATCTTTCATGTGTTAATGCCGTGCGTCTGACCTTGTGGGTCTCCGGCAGGTACGCGTTCCTCTTCGACAAGGCCATGTTCATCTGTAAAAAGAAGAGCGGAGAGACGTTCGAGCTAAAGGAGACCATTGAGCTGCAGTACTACCAGATACGAGACGAAACCACCGGAGAAAAGGACAATAAGAAGGTCGTTCTTACTACCACGCTGCAGCACTTATAGCGGACGTCTGTAAAGCACGGGTCGAGCTAACGGTGTGTGTTTGTGAACAGTGGTCCTATTTGTTCCTTCTGCTGGACTGCAACGGGAGGTGTGGATACGACGTGTTCTTCAAAACCAGAGAACTGAAGAAGAAATGGCTGGAGCAGTTTGAGATGGCTCTGTGAGTTATGGAAATAAACACACACTGGCATAAAATCAGAATAGAGAAGGTCTGTTTGCATCGATGTCGCAATCTCAAGCAAGTGAACACTTTTAAAGGAGTAATTTAGCACTTTTGCTGTTCAATCGTTGGCTTTTACAAAGCCTCAGCCTCCGATGATGGATGCAGCGCCATTTTGGAGATGCTTAGTTTGTTGGACAGTCTTCTATAATCAATATGTTTACAGTAATAATGGATTAAATGAACACAGAGGGTTTGTCACCAGACTGCCTCTCAGCTCATGGTCTCAAAGTCAAATATCGTATTATTTCCGATGATCAATCAGTAAGTGTGAATCACATCAGGATAGAAACAGAAGTGAGTGGGTCTGAGCTGCAGCTCTGCTGATTGCGCAATGCACATGATTTGTAGATCGCTGCTGCTGCTGGTTTCTTCAGCCTCGGTGAATACCAAATAGAGGGCAACAACAAATGTTGTTCAAACCGTTTGTACTTCCTGTTTGCAGGTCGAATATGTGTCCCGATAACTCCACAGCCAACAACCACGACTTCCAGATGCACTGCTTCGAGGAAACCGCCTCCTGCAAGGCCTGCTCGATGCTGTTGAGGTACTTCGTCTCGCTGGCGGTTCCTCTCAGTTTGGCTCGTAGCTCTCCATATTTTCTTTTCCCCCCTTTTTGAATCTCTCCATCTGTCTTCTGCAGAGGGATATTTTTCCAGGGCTATCGCTGCACTCGCTGTAAAATGGCCGCACATAAAGAGTGTTTAGGAAGAGTCCCTGCCTGCGGACGAAACCCAGGTCTGTATATATGTATGTGTGTGTGTGTGTGTGTGTGTGTGTGTGTGTGTTCAGTATTTCTAATTATCGTATTTATCACTTCTCTCACATTAAATTGTCTTCTCTATATTGCAGATCATGCTGGCACTGTGAGGAAGGTGAGACTGCATTTATCGTTGACATTGTGGAAACATTTTATATTATTCGGGTGGAGGTGATGAATGAGCCCTCGTTGGACTCCTTTCTTCTCCCCCGCACACTATTCCACACGTTCATTTTAATGACGTTTTAATAGTTCTTCCTCTAATTGAGTCTTTTGTTCCTCCAGAAAAAAACACACACGTCCTCTGGACTTTCCAGCGTTGGTAAGAAAAATGTTATCTTCAATTTAATCGCCCTAGAGATGTTTACAATTGAGGCCTTTTATTAATTCACTTATAAAAGCCTCCGCAGTGAGGCATCCTACACACATAATATCCCTTTTCTATTGAGCATTTTAATCATTTGATGAATATGACGCAACCAAATTCTCACAGAAATGGGAGTGTGACGGATTTGTTTCCTTTTGTTTCCGAAATATAAAAGAAATAAAACATTTTTTTTAGATGTGTCCTGTCATGTTTCCTCTCCAAAACCAACCTCCTTCATGTTCAAGAGTAAATCAAATACTGGATGGAGTCAAAGGTCTTGCAAAATCTCAACGTCTCCTCTTTCCTCTTCCTCTTCCTCTTCCTCACTCGCTGTCTCAGGATTTCCCAAGATGGAGGTGTGTCTAGAGTATTACGGCCTGCCTCCGCCCCCCGTGGGCTTCGGCCTACCGCTTCACCTCTCCAAAGGTGACATCGTTGAGCTGACCCGGGCGGATGCTGACCTGCCATGGTGGGAGGTAGCGTTAAAAAACCCAAATGCAAGCGTACACACTGTGACGTGTCTGTGTGTGTGTGTGTGTGTGTGTGGGGCGTCACACGTTATTTCGCTGTGTGTTGTTCAGGCCCTACTTCCTGTGGTTCGTGAGTCGGTGTGAAAGGCTTTGGTCTCTTTCAGTCTCGTGTGTCATTTTCCTCTCTGAATCTCGTTCCACTTCCTCCCCTTCAGGCGCAGCCGGCACTCGTGCCTCCGCTTGTGTGATTCATTTAAAAAAAAAAAAAAAAAAAGGTTTTGATATGGAAAAATGAATCCACCGTAATGGCTGAGTGCCATTCAGCTGCGTGAGTTTCAGGGTTGGATAGAACAAGAGCTAGTCGTCAAGGTTATTAATAACACCTGGTGTGAAGAAGATCCCGTTGACTTTTACTTTGTTGCTGATCTTTTTTTTTTACAAAAAGCACACTGGAGGTTGACGTGGGAATTGTTTTACGACTTCTCACACTTTCTTTGTCAGTCACGTTACGGTTGCGTGATTTATTTATTTAACCTCCTTAATCCTGGTTAAGATGGCAGCATCCATAAACACCACATGAAAAAGACAGATCACATATGGAAGCCCATTTCCAGCAGTAAAAGCAGTAAAATATATAAAATAACAAATGTAGCTGCGGTGTTAAAATATCCCCATGATTAGTCATAATTATGAGAAAGAAAGTAGAAATTATGAGTATAAGTGTACATGTGCTTCAGTGGCGCTGTTTTTTAAAATGTTTTTACCTCTCATATAATGACTTTTCATCTCATAATTTCGAATTTATCTGATCATTTCGACTTCCTATCTCATCATTTCGACTTTCTATCTCATCATTATGACTTTCTATCTCATCATTATGACTTACCATGGGGATATTTCTATTATCACAGCTACATTTTTATTTTACTGGCGAAAATGGGCTAGGTAATTTAAGAACAACATTAAAAACATAATAATTTCACATGAAAGAAACTTTAGCAAATTGCACCAATCAAATAATTTTCATCCTATGTTTGGGAAAACACTGGAACTGTTGGATCCACAACATTTGATTCATCCTTTACTCTCAAACTCTTCATCCATTAATCCTCACCTCAGCTTTACGAAACCTACTCACTCATTTCTACCTACAAATTTGGTGTAAATTCTGTCAGATCGATTGCTTTCGGGTGGTGATTTGTTCATAAGTTACTTGTACTTGTTTATCTGTCTCAATGACTGCTGGGTGTAGCCCGTCCGGCCATGTGATTTGCTGTTGTGTGCGTCACTCAGGGAAGGAACCTGACAGGCGGTCAGATGGGATGGTTCCCCAGCCAAAAGGTTCAGCCCTACATCTCCGTGAGTATGAAAATGCACGAGCCAACGTGAGCTCTTGAACACATCACCAAACTGAAAATGCTGTAAAAAAAAAAAAACTTTTTATTTTATTTTTAATAAGGTTTTCATATACCTGAGCACAAAAAAACAAACAAATAAATGGCAGACATGTTCAGTCTAGGTGATATTTGTCTGCATCAGTAAAGGAAGTAAAGACCCGTGACTGCAGACCTGTGTTTTAGGTCTAACCTCTGTGTGATCTCACCCTTTCCCAGAGGCTGACCTCTGACCTGTCGGGCTTCAACTGGTGAGTAACAACAAGAACTCGGTCTCATGACTTGCTCACCAAACCCTCGTTAACCTCATGGCTGTAATTCTTCCTGTAATATAGGAAGGAACGATTGAGACCACAGAGCTAATACAGAAAACCCCCAAGAGCCACAAAAATAGAACCAGAAAATTAAAAGTGCTTTTGAAGCAGTTTTGGATGTAGAAAGTCATCTTTAGTTATTCCTTAACTCAAGAGGACTGCAGCAAATAACAACGAATGAAAAGAAAAAAATATATAAAACGCAGATGTCCTTTAAATATCCATGTATTGGATTTAAAATGAGTTACTTTACTGCCGCCTGGTGGCAACATCAAATATGACACTGTGGAATGAAACTAAAAAACTAATTTACTGATCCCTAAAAACTGCAGCAGTCAATTTCATGAAAATTATAAAAACACTTTAGTTAACGTTAACGTAACCCTATTGACCATTTATAATCAGTACATAAATAGTTAATACATATTGTATAACATAGTTGTAAGTAAAAGTATGTGTTACTCTATATGTCAACAACTATAAGTGAAGGTTGTAGTATAAACAGATAATGAATAATAATATAGTAAAATACAGTTTTAATGTCTATATGAGAAGTTCTAACTATTGACAAATACTGTACATAATAAGCAGTTAGAAATATATATATATATATGCGTACAGTTACATTATACTGTGTTATCAACCACTCCTCAATTATTTTTACACTTAGAAATGCTAAATAAAGTAATTTAAAGTAAAGTGCTCAAGAAACTTTAAAGCGAAACATTTTAACTTTTATTAAAAATTGACACTTTGGCCTTTTGCTATTTCTTTTTTTTTTAAACTGTCTAGACTCTTAAAAAATTAAAATAATAAGCTTCTGATTCTCACTGTGCTTGAAGGTTTGCAGGGAACATGGACAGAACCGCCGCCAAGAACCTGTTAATGTCCCGGTCGGATGGAACATTCCTCGTGCGGCAGAAAAGTGGAGGAGAGTTCGCTATCAGCATCAAGTGAGCCTTCGCAGATTTATCGGTTAAGAACATTTTATCTAGAGGAATGTTTATTTCCTGTTTCCAGATTGAAGATCACGGGCCCAGTATTCACTGATCTGGTCATTTACAAGTTGATAGATGGCTTGATAATCGAGGTTAAAACTGGGCTAAATGTTGTTAAAAAGTGACGGTTAAATTTAGAAGTGGTTGTATTTAGTGTAATATTGTTGAAACGGCATTTAAATGACTATATTTTATTATGAAAAAGGTCATACTGTGTTGCTTCATGTTGAAATGCTGCTGTAACAACTGTGTAACGATTCTCTTTAATTAAATTATCCTTTTCCAGGTTCTTAACTATAAGAATTTGCGGCTTTTTCCATCTTAAATTGTAATTAATAAAATATATTTCTTTAACAGTTGCTCGGACATTTTAAAGACCAAAGAATTAATGGGAGAAAATAATCTTCAGTTTGATTGATAACGAAAGTGATTGTCGGTCGCAGCCCTGTTTGTAAACCAGATGTCTAAAGTTTTAAATTACATACCTGATGTGTGTTGACCTACAAATGACCTTGGTCGCGCTGGCTCAGCGATGTTGAATGATGACTTAACTAAACGTAGGTACGTTGCTGAATGCCTGTGAGCTCGGGTATCACTTCCTCTCCAACAAAGAACTAGTGCCTCATATAAAAAAACATTCTCGTGTGAAAGACACTAATCTTTGCAGAAGTTGAAAAGTTGTCCTTCTTTTTAGAGGACATCAAACTAAACTATTCAACCTCTTTGTGATCAAAAGGCCCCGAGACAAATAATTAAAATACCCCAAACACTGAACTTTGCCTTTTTTAAATGTTATTAATCTTAGAGCTGCTACTTTACTACAATCTCTTTAATTCACAACCCTTTTTTTTTGTTCTTCCAGGTTCAACATGGACGTGCGACACATTAAGGTCACGTCCAATGAATGCCTCTACCGCATCAATGAAAAGAAAGCCTTCAAGAGTTTAGTCGTAAGTTTAAGAAGAAACACACTAAAACTGCCCTTTACGTTTTGAGTTATTTCCTCCTGTCAAACTGCATCCACCCTCTGCTTGACCTCTTTGACCTCTTTGAAATCCCTCTTAAAAACACTTTTTTATTCACGCTTTCACAGGGTTTTAGGCCTGAATGATTATTTTATATTGTTTTATTTTGATTATTGTCAAATGTGTCTTATTTTAAACTATTTTAAATTGTCTTTTGCAACCTTTGTTTTGAAAAGTATTTGTATCCCACTCACGTGTTCCTCATACTCTCCCGTCTCCTTTTCCCGGTGGTAGGAGATGATTGAGTTTTACCAGCAGAGCTCTTTGAAGGAGTACTTTAAGGATGTGGACACCACGCTGTGCACGCCTTACAAACAACCAGAGCAAAGCAGCTCGCCCAACAACACGCCACACGCCACGCCAAACACAGCACCAGGTGCAGTACATCCCCGTCACCTCCCACCATTACGATCTTCTGATCGAACTCTCGGCAAGAAAGCGAATAAGGCGATTTCCCCCCCCCCCAAAAAAAAGCTTGAATATTCTCTGAAGCTCATCTGTTGTTGCAAACGTTGGCCCTTTTTCTCACAGGAGGCAGCACGAGGAGCTTCGGCGTGGTGAGGGCCCGCTATGACTTCTCCGCCAGGGACCGCTCGGAGCTGTCGCTGCGGGAAGGAGACACCATCAAGATCCTGAACAAGAAAGGCCAAAGCGGTTGGTGGAAAGGAGAGGTGTACGGCCGGGTGAGGACATTGCAAACAGAATAAGAACTAGAAAAAGGTGCAGATCTCCGCCCAGGTGTGTCTGCAACCACCGCTGCTGTATTGTGCGATGGAATGAATACAACCCACAGCTGACTAACCTTTTCGTGGAGACACCAACAGGCCTGCAAGCTGCACTCAATATAAAGCGTCAATAAAAAAGGTGTTTTTAGTCAGTGTGAGTCGCCACAACCCCGAGAGGTCCGTGAGCATGCAGCCGTAACTGGGCCCCCAGAATATAATGCGGTTCGCTGCAGCAGCACACACACACACACACACACACACACACACACTGGATCACATTATCCTCCTGGCGGAAATAAATAAATAATATGAACAACATTTACAGGTTTTGAGGCAGCTCGTCTTAACCGACACTGCCCCCTTTGTTTCCAGGTGGGGTTCTTTCCAGCCAACTACGTGGAGGAGGACTACTCTGACTACTGCTGATGGAGATGTACAGACCCAGACTGTTGGAGTGGAGGTCTATGTGATACCTGGCTTCCATCGATTGCATCAACCCACATGCACCAGGGTGTGCGTGTGAGAGCGACGCTGTTACTTGTGATCTAATGACCGTCTAGCGATGTGAATACAAGTTGTGTCCAGCTGATCTGATGAATGCCTGGTTCATGTCTGTACAACTAATTAGAGGGGGGAAAAAAAGTGTGCTCAAACTTTACATCACACATTTCAACACAATTAACACAATTTAACGGCATTAATTCGCTATATCAACCTCCACTCTTGTGGGACGGGTTTCCAAAACATCTTGGAACCTGGCTGCAGGTGTTTGCTCCCATTCAGGGTCAAGAGGTTGTCACTGTTGGGTGATGAAGCCTGGCTTTCAGTTGGGAGTTCCAATCCTCCCAAAAAAAAAAAAGGTTTGGATGGGGTTGAGTTCAGAGCGTTGTGCAGCAGAGTGAAGTTCTTCCACAACAAAACTGTTTCTTTATGAGTCTGGCTTCTTTTTGCATGGCGGCATTGTAATGCTTAGCTTAGTTTAGCATAACGACATCGTGATTTTGAAAGGTTATTTTCCAAACTATGGAAGCACACTATTGTCTAAAAGGTCATAGCGTGCTGTAGCATTTACATTTGACCTTAACTAGAACAAAGGGAAAAGGAAACTGACCAAATAGTCATGGAAGAATATAAAGTATCAATACCACAGTATAAAATCACTCCTTTACAAATAGAGCTTCTGCAATTAAATATAAATAAGTAAACTTTAACAGTCTTAAATTGTTAGGGATGCACCGATCCGACTTTTTTACTCCCGATACCAATACCTGGGCTTTGGTTATCGGCCGATAGAGTACCAACTTGATACTGGTGTTTAATTATTAAGCTGTAGGCCTCACTGTGTGGAAGTGGCTGGTATTCTTTTATGTGTTAGACATCAGGCTTAAACATTCCTTTCCTAACTTTGTGGAAGAAAATGTAACAAATAAACACAGATATAAATGTACTGACTTAGTATTAGTTATAACAATGGTATCAGATGCCTGATCCAGCTATTTGAGTCAGTATTGGACCGATATCAAAATATATCCATATATATATATATATATATATATAGTGTGTTTTATACATTGTATAGACACATTAATGTGGATGTCAGTGTTGTAGTTGTTCTAAGCTGTGCTTAGCTGATCTTAGCTGTTAGATGCATGTAATGTAGTGTAGTATAGTATAACATTATATACTTTCAAATTACATTGTAGCCATACAAGAGGTTACAGGACCACAATGACCAGCACTCAGACTTCTAAGTAGGTAAATATCCTCTTTAATTCCAAAATATCAAAACAAAAACTGCACAACATTTCTTTCACACAAATTCGTGGGCTAAAATCATACACTAAAACTGAAATCAATGTAATGTCTATGTAGATACTGCTCTTGCTCTCTTTGATGATCATGATAGTTTCATGCGACCGGTCCCATTTGTGTGTGCGCGTGTCAATGAAGCGGGTCGTCTATGTAGCATCGACATGAGGTCCTCCTCTGGTCTACTGGTAGTAAAGCTCCAAGTTCATCCCATCGTGGATTTCATCTGCAGAGGTTGTGGTTAAGTACAACAGATCAGGATGAAATTGTTCTTCTTGGTAAGTTTGCTTCAGTTAATATGATCAAATGCTCCTTGAGAAAAAAAAAATGATAATTTAGAAATACATTATCTCCGCTGACATCCACTAAATCACTATATAGACTGAGAAAGTGTGCGCCAATACATATTTTATCAAAGTTACAAAGATCTCAAAAAGTTAATCAAATCATGCAACTTTCAAGTGTATTATGAAAATGGTATCTACTTGTGCAAATAATTTTTAATTGATTTTTTCACGATACTTAAGATTTTTGACCTCAACCCAAAACAAGAACAGTACACAAAATCAGATTATTGATAAAAAGAAGGTAGTATATATTTCTCCATTTTTTAGGATTTAGTGATGGAAGCACTATGTATCGTGGGTTAAGGTTGTTGTTGTTGGCAGGTTTGTAATACACTGGTAAATTATAAAGTTATCGGTCTAAAAGTGTAATTACTATTAATAGTATGGAGACTTTTTCTTACAGTAAGTAATGGTATGTCAGACAGATTTAGAGTCCTCTTTTGGAAGCAGCGAGGGTAAAGTTATTAGTTATAATATCAGCCATTACAGACAGACAATAATTGTTATGATTGGCCCACAAATTCTATATTGGTGCACAACTACATCCAGTATGTAGAGCAACCATCCACCCTGCAAAGATTGTTTAAAGGATACAGTCACCCAGAGAAACGTGGTCCTTGAATATGGTATACCTGTGGGAACAGAGGAGGAACAATTAACCGCTAATAGAAGACGACCACAGAAACACTTGTTATGATCACGATTCCAGAGAAGTAACTTACCATTTCTTTAGTACAATCTTGTCAAAACGTGTTCCTGTCTGAGCAGCAATGAGCTTCTTCAGATCTCCAATAGTGTCCTCAGAGCTGAAACATGGCGGTTAAGGAAGTAGCAACGTGATGGCACTGGAAAAAAATGCAGGGTCCCAACTTAAACGTGGTTTAACTAACCCAGGTTAACGTGATGTCATCTAGCCTTACTTGGTTCTTCAAAAGCAGTTGAAGGATATCTGTGTTGATCTTGGAGGAAGTTGTCTTGAATAGTCTCGTTTTTACTGTATTCTTTGTTATACTACATGTTGAGCATTGTTGGAGGGAGGCATCAATAATGATCTGTAATCAGGCCAAGCTAACCACGTTAGCTGTACGTGGGCTCGGGTAATAAACATGTGGCAGGACACATTATTCAGGAAGAACTCCACAGTTTCAGAAAAAGGATACTTGCACTTGACCCGGACTTTCTTGCCCAGGCGATCGTTGCAAACCACCTCGATCATTTTCTGTTTCTGTCAGCGGAAGGACATGTAGATAGCCGGTTAGCATAACATGTGTGAGTGTTGAGTCTAAAGCAACTCCCCATAACATAACTTGGGATAATACTGCTCATACATTTAGCTAGTTACACGCTATAGCCAGTGTGGTTCATTTACACAACGTGCCACATGAGAGAAACGGAACCTAAACTGTCAAATCAGTTTAAAATCAGTCAGGTTATTTTGTTTGGTGCTAGCTAACACCAGCTAGCTAGAGCTCACAACACGTTATCGTTGTATATTGTTTTGGCCAATATGTTACAAAGCACACAAGAAAACCAATAGTATGTCTTGAATAAGTGGAGCATTGTTTACATCAACAATGGACGGTGTGTTTAAAGTGGCATCCTTACCTGGAAATTCACAGCAAAATAACCAATATTGCCTTTCGATGATTTTCTGTGGACTGTTCTCCTTCCGTAAAGCTGATTCGTTTGTGTATAAGCCTCTCGGCCAATCAAATGGGCTCAGTGATGACTGACAGCCCGTGTTAGCCTATGACAGTACAGTAAAGAGGCGGATCTAATTCTGAAAACAACTCCTGCCGTAAACACGTTGCTAACTGTCGCACTTTGCCTAGCTGCAGCCCAACCTGTCCCACACGGTAGCTTCATTGAAATTTGTTTTTGTAAACGCTATTGCAGAAAAAAAAATGGCAGACGAGGAGAAGTTACCTGCTGGATGGGAGAAAAGAATGAGCCGCAGTTCAGGTAATGAAACGGAGGCCTCGGGAAGCTAAATATGCTAGCTAGCTAAGCTAAATGCCAATATGCACCGTTATAATGTAGCTCTCGAGCTAGCAGAACCAGCATCGTGGTTTAGTGTTGAAACGAGGCGGGCGAGACTTTAGCTTTAATGGCGATCTACTGAAACAAGTGATGGGTAACTCGGTCTTGCAGGTGTGGTTTGCAAAAACGTGACGTTTGGTGTGTCGCTTCATGGTCGCGCCAGAGGTGATTCATTAAACCTGGCGGCTGCAGGGCCCTGCATGACGTCATTCTGCTCCAGCGACTCACCTGCGCTGCACGAGCCTCGGCAGGTTTTTTACATATTTAAGAAGCTTAGTAGATTCAATCAAAACATGAATATTTTATAGTCTCCCACTCAGCTTTGGTTTGTAGGCTGCAGCACAACACTGGTGGAGGAAGTACACCGATCCAGAAGTACTTATGCAAAACTCTAAACATACTACAAATAAAATCCCTGCATTCAGAACCTTAACGTATTACATTGTTTTAAAATATTATCAGCAAATACTATATAGGTTCACTATGTCATCCTCTACTGACTTTTTTTTACTACACCTTTTATAGAATGTCTCACATCACATAATATATCATAATGTACCATATTACATATGAATATGTTACAGTGACTAATGCTCTATACGCAATTATATTAATGCACACATATTAATTACACCACTGTCAATTTCTTATTTAATGTACCTCCTATTATTTGTTTCTTTCTATACCTATCTGTATTTATTGATGTCCTTGTATTGCTGCAACAACCACAATATCCTGCTGATGTTCAATACAGGCTGTATCTTAATTGTAAAATGTACATTAAGTATGACAAGTAAAAGTATACTCATTGAGCAGTAAAATGGTCCCTGTCAGTGTTTTAATTGATGATTGATTTATATTAATTGCTATTACTGCTGCATTAATGTTGCATCATGTTTCACTTTTGTGACAATGCATTTTCTAGCTGTTCCAAGATGTTAGGCTGCTGTATACTTCTACTCTACTACAGGAAAATATTGTACTTTTTACTCCCACATTTGTGTGACAGCATTTCTGCAAACAATTTCTTATCCCCTTCCCGTCCAGTGAAAACCTCGTATCTCCGGATGAGACTGATTTAGAATGTTTTTGATGACGGATGAAGAGTTCCTTTATGTGTTGAGAAAATTCTCCCTAATTCTTCAGCTAAATAAACTAATTAAAAACCCTCTTGGATCAGATGGAAAAGGCAATGACACAAAGCTGAAAGCAGTTTTTATGCGCTAATGAACAGTTAACTTTTTAGAGATATGTGATTCTCACAAGGTTGCCATGTTGAGAGCATTGTGGAGAATTTAATATTGATGTTGTGTCTTCAGCCTGTTCTGCTGATACCTAAAAAAAAAACACTCGAATGCATCTTATTATTTTCCCTGCAGGCAAAGTATACTACTTCAACCACATCACCAACGCCAGCCAGTGGGAACGTCCAGTGGGAGATGGTCGTGGAGAGCCAGAGAAGGTTATTATATGTAATATTTTAAATGTATTTATTATTATAATAACAATACACTTTTATTAACTTTTCGAAATGAGTGTTACAAACTGCTTAAAAGAATAGCATAAAAAATAAGACTGATTTAGTTAAGTGACGACTGAAATTAGTGATGGATGAGGTCTGATGACATTTTGGAATTCCTGCCAAAAAAAAGTAAATTATTGGATTTGAACAAAACAGTGACATCTGGTGGTTTGCAGGATGTATAGTAGCTTTGTTAGACGACTGCCGAAGCAACCCGCCGGTTGCAAACTGGTTTCAGTCCCATTTGTGTAATAAACAACTGCATTTTGTTTATTTAAAGCTATATTATTCTGGAATTAAATAGTTATCTTAAAATAAAATAAATGTGTTGTCCAAAAAGCCTACATATCAAATATCTCTCTTGACATTGAATTATCATGTATCTTATTACATGTATGTGCTTTTTTTCCCCTTCATATTCAACATCTAGCCTCCGACAAAAGGGCTCCGGTGCTGATGTATCGCCCTCACATGCCAAGCCATAATTTACGATGAGGTCGAATGTTACGATAAGATACGAGAAAAGTCAGGACTATATTGAGTGGCAATAATATGGAAATTTGCCATTTCAGTGTTTAACTGAGTGTACGGGTGACCAAGGAGGTTTTATTATGACCACGGTAACTCAGTTCTTTCAGTTCAAATCTATTATGTCGAGGATGATGAGGTTGCAAAACCAGGTTATTCAACCTGCTATTAGAAAACAGCAAATGTTTAAATTATTATTACTATCATTAGTTTGTTTCCACCCTGTTGATGACATTTTATGTTATGAAACTGTATGATTAACCTCTCCCATGATTATAACAAAGAACAGAGAAAGTAATCAAACTGACCTGGTGAAATTAGGTCACTTGTTTGTTAGTTGGATTTGTCTTCTTCATTGGATCGCACACATTTCCAGGACTGAACTATTTCACGTAAATGTGTAATTGTGATTTTTATTTTTTTTTGACCAATATTACAATTTAAAATTTATTTTTAATTTATTAGGGTCTTCTGTTGCCATGAATTTAACAAGGTGGTACAAAATTACCCTTGTCTACCTTATGTCCTCTATAGGCAAGCACCTGTCTAGCAAGATACCTCATGCATCCCATCATTTTAATTAGACAGTGCCTTGCCTCCAGCTGTGTTTTATCCATTGCACTTAGTAGTTGGGTGTGAACTGGCGTTTTCTCCAATGCATTTGTTGTTACAGCATGATGGTGTGCTTTACTCGCTTGATGGCGATTAAAGCTTTTAATGGCATTTTTCCAATTAAACCACATACTTTATTTCAGGTTTCTAACCAAACACCCATTGACTTTGAGAGGAGGGAACCTGAAGTGCAAACATGCTGACTTTATTAAAGATACTGAAGCCATTAGTTACGATTGATCTCATCTCTTTCCTATTAGACAGCGCTACTGACTTATCTGTGGAAACATACTATTATTCATACCAGTCTTATTGATTCTTGACACTGATCAGTTTGTGTTTTTTCCCTCTCAGGTACGCTGCTCTCACCTCCTGGTGAAGCACACTCAGTCACGTCGTCCATCTTCTTGGCGAGAAGCAAATATCATACGAACTAAAGACGAGGCCCTGGAGCTCATTCAGAGTATGTAAAGGCTTTGGGGGGGGGGTGTTCCTCAGGTCTGATCCACATGTTAACGTTGTTCTTTATTTCTTTGTTCTGTGCAGAATATATAGAAGATATCAAGTCTGGAGAGGAGAAGTTTGAGTCCTTGGCTTCTCAGTTCAGCGACTGCAGCTCAGCTAAGAATGGTGGAGATCTGGGATTATTTGGCAAAGGTACAAATAAACAAACACACATAACGATGCACCAGAATGTGCTCACGCAAGTGCACTCCCATCAGGAATACACAAACACACCAGGGGTGGGTGTGTGTGTGTGTGTAATGATTCACATATTGTAGTATGAACAAATGGGTAAAACATATTTAGGGATCAACTCCTTGAACATTTAGACTCTCATTGATTCACATTTGTTTATTATTTGTCAAATAAGATTGTGTAAAGAAGACAAAAGTTTTTTTTAATGCCTCTGCACCGGCGACCATCCGGTCCTTTCTCGTGAACGTGATATCTCAGGAACGAACGCCTCGAGGGAGTTACTTCAAACTTATACTGATTGTCTGGTTGAACTGATCAGATGTTGGTGGTTAAAGTTCACTGTAAGCTCACAAAACAGAATTTAAATGCAATTTCACACAAATGTCTATTGGGATACAATTATGACCTTTTGGAAAGACATGGACTTAAACTGCAACATGACATTGACGGAGGCATCCAATCGCGATTCACTGATTCTAGTTAGTTTTATTAATTTTAGATCAATGTTAAAGTTTGTTTGACTTTAATGTAATTTCTGTCAATGTTGCTCTTATTTCCCTTCACCGTGTCACATGAATAGCCATTTAATTAGCCATAACACACAGTCAGCTGAAAGTGAGATGTTATGTACTTAAAGACAAAGGCATAATTGTGTGTAATCATTGTAAGTAAACGCAGGTCTTTATGGACAGAGGTCTTAGATGATGATGTACAACCGGTTCATGTGTGAATTTGTATTTGAATGTGGATAAAATATGTGTTACTACAACATAATAGATATGTTTTATGTTTTAGGTCAAATGCAGAAGCCTTTTGAAGACGCCTCCTTTGCTCTCAAAGTTGGAGACATGAGCGGCCCTGTTTTTACTGACTCTGGGGTCCACATTATCCTACGTACTGGTTGACAGGAAGAAGCCACACAGTACACTTTCCTCTTGTGTCCTCACACACACAGTCCAACCTGACCTGATTCATTTTAATGACCCACACCCCCAATAAACAAAGCTTCTGGGCTGAATAGCATTAGTTTAATGGGATCATTTTGTTGCAAGATCATTTTGTTCCACTGGACATGTTTGAATACTTCGATCGCACTGAACATCAAGTATCGCAGATTATTCATGTGAGACCTCAAGCTTTTATTAACCCTGGCAATGCCATTATATAAAAAAATGAGTGCCTGTGACTCTGTTGAAGTGATTGCTCCTGTGGAAACAGTTTTACACCATGCAAGACGCTGGAAGATGCGTCTGTAAAAGCTGTTTTTTGTATGTGCATGTCTTCAAAAAGGACCTTTTATTGTATACTTTCCTGTAACCTTTCCATTTCTACTGTATGTGTGCCGAAACAGATCCTCGATCTATGTTTTGGAAAATGGATTCATAAGATATTTAAAATACTTGGACATGTATAATACATTGCAGCCCCCTGCAGTTTTAGAAAGTGCTGTAATTCTGAGTTCTCTGCATTTGGTATTGATTTAAATTTGTTATCTTTTGCAGATATCTAATAAGATACAATCATTTTTTGGCATTATCCACTTTGAAAAGTGCATGTTTCCTCTTCCTTAGGATATACAAAGATAAAGATGGCACAGATTAAAACTTCCCAGTTTTAACAATCAGCTCTGCAGCTTTTTAAAGCATCAAACCTGTGGCACTGAGTTTTTCCTGCATCAATAAAAATATCTTTTTGTAAGTCTCTTGTTTTTGGGGTTTATTTATAATATAATTAAACAGTGAGCGCCTATTAATTCATAGACCGTATTTACAGACGGGTACAGTTCATAGATCCCATGCAAAGTCAATGCACAGACAATCAGCGTTAAGATGCTCCGCCCCCCTGGCTGCTGCTACTCTAGTAGCGCTGGAAGCGGAAGTTATCGAGACGGAGTCGGTGAAATTCCCCGAGCTGTGTGAGCCTACGGGTGATGTTATGAACCCAAACACGAGGGCGTTAGATGTTTCGACGTTTATGGGATGTCCACAACAAGTATAAAGCAGAACTAGTGGTTATTTCTCCCGTGGTGGATGGCGGAAATTAAAACAGTTTTTACAGAGATAAGCCACGCCCCCCTTTTCGCAAATGGTTGCGAAATAGTGATGGGACGAGGAGGGAGTTAGCGAACGTATATGAACAGAGCGGCAGTGGACACTACCGGGGCAGGAGACGTAACGGACTGACAACACAGGCCTGCAGGACCAGGGTTGATATGCAGCTGGTGACGAATCAAACAGGCTGCAGCTGTGCACCGCTCGGGGTGTGGCCAAGGGCAGTGGAGGTAGGACCAAGAGCACACACAACAAGCACATGGCAAAAACAAAACAAACGGGGATGACAGACACATGAGGTAAGGAGACTTGGGGGAACAGAGGTAAACACACAATGGGTCAGAAAGGGATCCTGTCAGCACCGACCGGAGCCCGTTTGTCGGAGGCTAGATGTTGAATATAAAGGGAAAAAAGCACATACTAATAAGATGCATGAAAAGATATTTGATAGGTAGGCTTCTTGGACAACACATTTACAAATCAGGGATGCTATATGTTCTACAAACCCAGATGTCACTGTTTGATTCAAATCCAATTATCCAAATCTTTACTTTTTTTGGCAGGAAGCCAGTTCAGTCTTGTTTTAATGCTATTTTCTATAGCATTAGTGCTCTATAATAAAAGTGTACTGTTATTATAATAATAGCAGTATACTTTGCATGCAGGGAAGAAAGACACAAGATTAAATAGTGCTCAATATAAAATTCAGAACATATATATATATATATATATATATATATATATATATATATATATATATATATATATATATATATATATATATATATATTGCCTCCACAAGGCTCTCAACATGGCAACCTTGTGAAATGAATTTTCCAGATGGGAGAATTCTATCAACACATAAAGGAACTCTTCATCTGTCAGTTCATCACAAACATTCTAAATCAACTCATCAAGGTTTTTACTGGACTGGAAGGGGATACACTTTAATCATTTGGGTATTTTTTATCCCTTGTTTTCATTTTATTTTCTATAGACTATAAACATTTCATTAGTCTTCCAAAAATGAATTTATTGTTGTGTTTTTTGCTTTGTGAGGCACTTTGGGCTGCATGACTTCTAAGTAACTGGTCAACACCCATTATTGAATTTAAGTGCAATAATTGATATTATAAAGATGTCAATTTTACCTAGATTACTGTATTTATTTATGTTGCTACCAATTCAAACCCACCTCGATAGAAAACTGGACTGAAACCATTAAAGAAATCCACGAGATGGAAAGAATTACCTTCCTTCTGAGACTAAGAAAAGAAAAATACAGATGGACAAAATGGACCAAATATATGTCAGAATAAGGTAATTGGCAGATGATTCACCCTCCTTAACCTCACTGTTTTTTAAAATGTGTGGGCTCTAGAGGCTCATTATCTGATAAAAAGACAAGCACTATTCTTAACTAAGATGTACTCCATATATATATATATATATATATATATATATATATATATATATATATATATATATATATATCTTTCTTTAGATCCAAGTATAAGAAACCCTGTGACTAGAACTCTTTGAATATATTATTTTATATATGATGGTTGATTTTTCTTAGCATTTTAACTAGTTTACTTGCTTAAACATTTACTTTAATTTTAATTTTCCTTATGGCCAGACCTGGCCAGATGCACGCTTAATTTCTTTTATCCTTTCTTACTATCAAAGGATTTATAACTGTAAAAATACCTAAATAAAATACTAAGTATAAAAAAAAGTACTTAAAGACAGAACATAGGTTTTCATTGCTTTTATTTGCTTTAGAAGGGACAGACAATTTTTATGTTACAGCAGACATTTTAAAAGATTTAAACCGTAACCGTAAAAAAAAAAACCACTGAATCCAATTTATAAAAGTGCTTATCAGTAATAGTAGTTAATAAAAACAGGTGCAGTAAAAATACCTTTAGCTTTAACCCTACTGGCACAAACAACATTGATTTCAAATGTTTTCTAAAAAAACCCTATATTGAGTTCAATGACAACTTGAAGAAAGTAATTAACAGATGTGATATCACCATGAAAGGAAAGCCAGCGACACGCCCATTCACGTGTTCCTCAATAAATAATTGGTTTGTTGTACTGGTTGCACTGGTCTCCAGTGTAGTACTGGTCGCAGGTCAGAGTGTACTTGTACTCGACGTTCCCTTTCAGACTAGAACACTTCTGAGTGTGTGATCCCCGGAGCACATTGAACGGACATGACACCAGAAGCACATCCTGTCTATAGTCCTTGTGCCAGACCTGGAGCGTCAAACTCTGGTGTGTCTCCACCTTCAAAGAGATTTAAAAAAACAATTGTAATCAGAATAATGTAAAATAACAAACAAACGTGTTATGAAAGTGGATTTATAATAACTGGTCACATAGAAGCTACAATTGATATGCAGTACAGTTCTGCATTACTGTATATTCAAATTATACACAGTACAGTAATTTAACATGTACAGTACTGTTATTTGAAACAGCCGTATGGCATTTTTAAACAGTCAATCAAATTCAGTAGATAGCGAAGCTTTCCATTATATTCATATGATAAATAATCAAATGTAAATTGCGTGGTAATCTGCATGAGAAAAACATAAAAAGAGTTGGCATCCCCTAAGATGTTTCCACTGCATTTCTGCAAAGTGCTCGTCGAAGGGTAATCGCTCCTATTGTCCTCCCTTCATACAAGAAAAACAAACAAAACAAGAGGAAGAAGATTTACTGACCTTTCCCACAATGAATTTAGAATTCCAGACTGGTTCGTTGGAACTGACCTCATGAGTTCTATGAGCATCATTTTTGTATTTCAAGACAGCATACCTGAATAAAAAGACAGAAAAGTATTTAGTTTAAATGCGTCTTTGACGAGTCGTGATCACAGTGCCCACTATGTCGACCCCTCAACCCTGTTCCCCTTTCTCTACGTACGTTTGAGTATTTCCATGTGCAACTCCGCTTAGCCCCCAGCCTCGGATGATGGTCACCACCAGCTGTCCCCACCAGACCTTTTGACTACAGCACTTTGAGGGAATCAGGATCTGGCTTCCATAACCTGCTTGGATCGAGGGCCTGATGGCGTTTTCACTCAGGTAATCTTGAATAGCAGCCTTCAGGGCTATCTTTCGTTTATAGTCCGGCACCAGTTCGTGCAGTGATCTCAGGGAATACTTCACAACATCAGGGTGATATGTGAGGGTCTTCAGCCAATTGATGTAGCCCTGAGAGTCTTCACGGATGAGAGAAAACTCCCCCGACCAACCATTTCCTCCTACCACCTGTGTGTAGTGGTTCTGGAGACCGTGGTAGTACGTGGTGGAGACGTCCTGATTGTATAGGATATTGTTGCAAGTCTTGATGTGAGCTACAGCAGTATGACCAAGGCCAACAGAGATTCCCAGCTTCAAGCAGGAGTGCACCTAGAAGACAGGAGAGAAATAAGATGAGATTAGTGGTGCAGTAGGTCATTATATGACTCTTTAAAGAACAGTGCGTCGCATTTGGGGGGATCTCGTGGCAGGAATGGATATATGGTCTAATTAATCGTTAATAGCTGGGAGCGATTCTTCTTCACAGAGCCGCCGGCCATGTTTCTGCATTTCCTTTTTTATAATAATGGATCAACCAATCACTGCTTTTTAAAAGAATGAGTCACAGCTAGTAACTACCCTACCACACCTTTTCACTGAGGTCAAAGTTTCTATCCTTTCCTCGCTTAGAGAAATGTAGGTAGGGTCTCTCTGAGAGTAATCTCAGAATGACCCCTGGTCTGGTATATAAAGGGGCTCATTAGGGAGAAAACTGGTGTTGTGTTTTTTATTTAAAATAAACATGTGTGTGTCATGTGTACCTGCTTTGAGGAGAGCCCTTTCAGTGAGGACGAACAGATACATGCGGCCCTGACTCGATTCAGTTGCCCCCCAAGTTCAACCTGAAATGAAGTACAATGTTATTGAGACAAGAACATTTGATTATTCCTATGAGCTGAGAAAATAAAGGTGGTGAGTGGAGAGAGTGTGCGTGTGTCTTAACCTGGCGCGTATAATGTGTGCCATAGGTATTGATGAGATTTCTGTAATGGGTTTTGGTGGAGCTGCTGTAGGAATAGGGAAGACTCTCGAAAGCCTTGTAGAATTCATGGCTGATGCGCGGGTTGTCCGACAAACGGTAGCTAAAACACAAAAAGACCGACTGTTAAATTAAACAGAATGAAAACTTAGTTGAAAAACCGCAGGCAATGTCACCCTACCTGTAATGGCTACAGGTGACTCTGTGACTGCTGAAGTAGCGGTAGTCCTCTTGGTACTTGGCTGTAGCAAACTTATACAGATCGGACCGTGATCCCACATAGTTCAGGTCGTACTGTAGGGAATTCAAGCCATTCTGTAAAAAGACATAATTATTATGAGCCTCATGCCTTGAAGCAACAAGCGGCTATAATAGGTTCAACAATCACATTGAAACAAATGCTCATAATTATGCATCCTTTTTAAGTCGCAAAGTGGTCAAGGTCTATCTATAAAATATGTCAATTAAGAACAACGTTTTTATTGGGTCGAAACGTGTCTACACATCTGCGGTCACAGTTACAATAATAATATTGCTAAATATATGTTTCTCTTCAACATTATCTGTGATATGTTTCCTACCTGCCAACCATTACTGCCTTCGTTGGAGTAGTACCTGATCAGGGAGCTGCGGACACAAGTTACAGGAAATAAATGTGAAAATCCCTCTAGTTGCAAAAGGACATAAAATGCAGAGCTGGTTTTTCCAACTAACAGGTACACCAGGATTGTGTCCCTACAGTTGTAGGGATTTAAATCATTTGCATTTGATTTAAATCACCACACACACCCTCTTGTCACTAAAAGTTGCTGATTGATTGATGGATGGATGTCGTAATATTACTGGTTGAAATTAATTTGAACTAGCTTACGCAAGCACATTTTTCAAAACAAGGCCATTTTTTTAGCATATTTTGATAAATATCTGCAGAATATTGCTGGGAATGTAATTAAAAAGTTAGAGGCATTTTTCAATTTCATCTCAACTTTCAATTCTTTTCCAGAGACAAAATGTTTTCAACTAACTAGCTAACGTAATTATTAGCGACAGTTGTCATTTCAGCAAGCAAAAGTAAAAGTGATAACCCTTCTTCTGCATATGAGTTCAGAAAGGAGTTGAAACTGTTGGGTTCCCAACAGGGAATGCATTTCTACGTATGCTTATGATGATGCACCACAGAATACCTGACAGAGTTGTGTTCAGTGTGGTCATATTGCACATTACAGTGGCTGAATGCACGCCACTCCCCTGCAGAGACGGGAACCTGGAAATAAAATAGATCAGAGTAATTAAATAGTCCAAAGACCATTCTAGTGTGAACAGGTGAGAAGACAATGGTTAACATGTTTATTAGTGCAGTGGAGGTTTTTTATTTGTGCTTTTCTGATTTAATTACTTTCTGCAGAACGTTGCCATGATGAGGGTTCTTGTACAGATTGCAGGAGCCACTTGGGTTCAGGTACGTCGTCACGTCGATCACGTGGGCTCTTCGCTTCAGGGTGACCGCATCGTAGCCCTGCCCCACCAGGTTGTGGCCCGGCACAAAAGAAGCTTGATGGCACTGGTCGTTGGTCCAAGTCCCAAAGGAGAGAACAGGGGAGTGGTGCACCAGAAAGAGCAGGACACTCAGGCTGAGGAGGGGTGGGTTTGAAAAGGAGAGCATGGCTGGAGTCCAAGATAGGCTGAAATATGTCAGAGAGAAACAAAGACGAAAATGACATCAGTGAGTCGTTTCATCTGTAAAGTAGTTATCAAGTTATTAAGCTATGAACTGCACATCTAGACTTGGTGATGCTTTCAAATTCAAAGTGATTCAGTCACAGCTATTATATATTTTAAAATTGCCAACACCACTGCAATTTGCAAAACAACCTAAAAAAGTGTAATATGACTAACAAAGCTGCACTATTTTTAGGGTATTTGAGTCTATGACGAAATAAAACTCAGCTGTCAAAAGCAGTGGAGGAAAACAAATACAAAATAAAGAATAAAAGCCACAAATGTTTTTTGTCATCCTGGCCCTGTTAAATATCAACACCTTTCCCTCTGAAATAATAAAAGCACAATGTTATTACCTCTGCAGGTCTGAAGAGGTGAGGAGAACGTCTCAGGAGGTGGTGAGACGGTCAAGTGTCAAACAAGGACTGAATTTGTGCTTTTATTCGTTCCTGACAATACAGATAATGAGAATGATTATTGAACAAACAACAGGACAAACCTCATAGCTGCAAAAAATACGCCTTCCAACAAACCTTTGGATTTGTTCTGACAAACTTGATCAACAACATTTTCTATAATTACCAGGAACATTAGAATTATATCGTTTACCTCCACCTGTGCTGAACATTAATGCTGGCAAAATCTTCCTCAGTGAGACTTTCTTGTTAATATAGTTTCCATCATCAGAACCCAAGTCACATCTGCCTCATTATACCTTGAATAGGTAGCACTTAAATGCCGTAGTAGCACTTAAATGTCCCTTACCGATAGCACTTTAGTAGCACTTAAATGGCACTTACGGATAGTACTTTGTAGTTTAACTTTATTGAAGAAATTGTACTTGCTTGATTCTTGTTGTTCTGAGTTTGGACTCACGGTTTTATGCACTTATTGTAAGTCGCTTTGGATAAAAGCGTCAGCTAAATGACATGTAATGTAATGTAATCTGGCAGTGTTAGTGTTTTTAATGTAAGACGTTTTACAGGTCTCCCCCATTTTAGAGGCTAATATCAAGCAAACTCACAGTGCACTCTGAAAGGATAAGAATGAGTTTGATTGAGCTCAAATGCTGAACAACTCTTTTCTTATTTGAGTGTTGTTGAAACCTTTCTGCTGCCTTTGATACAGCTGATCATGGCTTATCAGTCCACTGCATGGGTCCGACAGCAACCAAAAGAAAAGTGATAATTCCCCCCAAATCCTATTTGAAATAATATTCGATATAATTTAAGAAAAAAGCAGTTGCAAATACTAGATCGGAGTTCCAGGTTCAGGTTATTTACTAGAGAACACTTTCCAGCATATTTCTGGTATGACAGACATGATTGTGCCACACACTAATGTCTCTCTCTGTGGAAGGACTTATCTATGAAATCATCTCTTTCGTGCTTATTCAAAATATTCTCATACATACCGTCTATAAATTAATAGGAGCTAACTGTTTAATTCTGTTCTCAATAATCCCCAAAAACAAGAGACTTACAAAATTATATTTTTATTGATGCAGGAAAAACTCTCTTTAAAAAGCGGCATAGCTGATTGTTAAAACCGGGAAGCTTTAATCTGTGCCATCTTTATCTTTACATATCCTAAGGGTGAGGAAACATGCACTTTTGTGCCAACAAATGATTGTATCTTATTAGATACCTGCAAAAGATAACACATTTAAATCAATACCAAATGCAGAGAACTCAGAATTGTGACGACAGTCACAGGCACTCATGTTTTTATATAAAGGCATTGCCAGGGTTAATAAATGCTTGAAGTCTCACATGAATAATATGCGATACTTGATGTTCAGTGCGATCAAAGTATTCAAACTTGTCCATTGGCAAAAAATGATCTTGCAACAAATTGATCCCATTAAACTAATGCGATTCAGCCCAGAAGCTTTGTTTATTGGAGGTGTGGGTCATTAACATGAATCAGGTCAGGTTGGACTGTGTGTGTGAGGACACAAGAGGAAAGTGTACTGTGTGGCTTCTTCCTGTCAACCAGTACGTAGGATAATGTGGACCCCAGAGTCAGTAAAAACAGGGCCGCTCATGTCTCCAACTTTGAGAGCAAAGGAGGCGTCTTCAAAAGGCTTCTGCATTTGACATAAAACATAAAAACATATCTATTATGTTGTAGTAACACATATTTTATCCACATTCAAATACAAATTCACACATGAACCGGTTGTACATCATCATCTAAGACCTCTGTCCATAAAGACCTGCGTTTACTTACAATGATTACACACAATGATGTCTTTATTAAAGTACATACCATTTAATTTTCAGCATGTGACACGGTGAAGGGAAATAAGAGCAACATTGACAGAAATTACATTAAAGTCAAACAAACATTTAACATCGATCTAAAATTAATAAAACTAACTAGAAACTCAGAGTCGCGATTGGATGCCTCCGTCAATGTCATGTTGCAGTTTAAGTCCATGTCTTTCCAAAAATTCATGAATATTATGTTGAAGAATCTGATCAGTTCAACCAGACAACAAGTATATGTTTGAAGGAACTACCTCGAGACGTTTGTTTCTAAGATATCACGTTCACGAGAAAGGACCGGCCCTTCTGGTGGTTTCATTTACGCTGAACAAAGGGTGTCAGAATCATGAACTGGTCTTTGCCACACAATATATTTGCAAACTCATTCGTATTAATATCTATATTATGTTCGTCGCCAAGAAGAGTGAAAAATACAGCCTTTAATTAGCTGAAGAGTCAGAAACACTCCGTGAATCGTAACTTGCCTAAAGAGAGCTGGCAATAGTCACGGTAAGCAATATAAAAGGAAATAAGAAAGCCTTATATTTGTATTTTGTTTGGTCTCAGCATTGATATTGTTGACCCTTTTGTGCTTTGTAGATAGGAAAATGCCACCAAAAAAGAAAAGAGATATATGAGTTTTTTCACCACCCAGAGGTTAAATAGCTATCAAGAAGCCCAGGTCGTTGTTAGTTAACGTTAGCTAGTGACGTTAGTAGGCTAACTACCCACACAGTGCAAACCTGCCTTATTTTGAAATGCATTCAGGAAACTCAGAAAATCCAGTGCAGATGTAGTGCAGGTTGAGGAAGCAGCAGCTGGACCTTCAGGGCTTCAGGTGAAGTCTTACATTGATTCTGTGTTGAGGTGTGTTATCATGGCTGTAAACATTGTCTACCTGTTTTAAGTGAATTATTATTATGTTAAAACATGCATGTGCAGACTAGGCTAAGCTCTCTTTGTTCTTTAGGGAACAGTAAGTTTGAGCGCCAGTGACCGTCAAGGAAGTGAGTGAAGCAGTATCATGGACATAGGGAGTGAACCATATAGGGAGTGAACCATACCAGCCTGACCTTAAATCCATCGAAGTACAGCAACTTCAGCACAAGAAGTTACGGTTTCAGGCAAAGTGGTATAGTCAGTATCTGTGGCTGCATTATAGCCCTACCTTGAAAAAGGTACTTTGTTTTGAGTGTGTCAAAGCATACACCATCAAAAAGACCACTTTGGAAAGAAAGAATGACCCAGCCTTCTGCTTAAATGGTTTCAGTAATTGGAAAAATGCCATTAAAAGCTTTAATCGCCATCAAGCGAGTAAAGCACACCATCATGCTGTAACAACAAATGCATTGGAGAAAACGCCAGTTCACACCCAACTACTAAGTGCAATGGATAAAACACAGCTGGAGGCAAGGCACTGTCTAATTAAAATGATGGGATGCATGAGGTATCTTGCTAGACAGGAGCTTACCTATAGAGGACATAAGAGAGGAGGGTAATTTGTACCACCTTGTTAAATTCATGGCAACAGAAGACCCTCTTCTGACCTCTTGGTTTTATTACTGTTATTATGTTTAAATCGGTTCTAAGTTACACAAATGTTAATACATTTTAATAAAGTTTGCCTGTTCAACATAATATCAACAACGTTTTTTTTAATATGGCGGGGGGGGGGCCTTGTTGGGCACATACAAACACCGTTGAATGCCGGTGCTGGACCGATAGAAGCAGCAATGACAACATATACAGAGGTCCACACACTGGAGATCCCTTACGAGCAATTTCTGGAAAGTAAGTACATGTTTTTTTTGTCTTACTTAAGTTTGTAAAGTCAGGAAGTCATAAAGACTTCTTCTATAACTGATTGGGTCAGGAGTTAAGAAGCTTTAAATCCCTCAAACGTCACACATTTACCAGTCGGTACAAACTGACGCTGTTCAGCAACATTTTGTTTAAACCCACCAAACTTTAGTTGATGGTCTAATTCAACAGACAAATTTACTTTTTCCTTGCAAACCAAACTTTGTTGTGCTATTGTTTTCTAAATATATGAGAAAGCACCATTACAAGCGTTGCTGGTTCAATTTTTTTTTACCTCAGCTCTACTGTATGACAATAATGCAAAAAAAGACTGCATGTATGATCTAGATCTAATCCAGTATTTACCTTTGCTCAGAACATTGCAAATAATCTGCAGACTAATCGATAATAAAAATAATCATTAGTTGCAGCCCAAGTTAAGGACATCTTTCACAATTTTCTGACAGTTTATATACCAATCAAAAAAAGAGACCTATCAAAAACAACAAACTGAGGGAATAATGAAAATAAATGTTAGACGCGATGTTATTAATAATGCAAAATACAAAATCATGTAGTGTATTAATAAATCACTTTGCTGCATGTCCTCCTCTCTCTGTCCTTTTCTTTATATCTTTGGCTGTTCTATGATAAAACCAGAGAAATTAATATTGGAAGTGATTGAAATCTAAAAATAAATAAATACTGCGAACGTTAACTACAAGTAACCGCATTATTTTATCTGATTCTGTTCTTGTACAAATAAGATAAGCTCGTGTTCATGTTTGGCACACTTGTACTTTGTTTAATACGTTATGGCTTGGAGTTGAGTTCAAAGAAAAGAATTTAAAATTGTAATATTGGTTAAAAATAAATAGAGATAAAATCACAATTACACATTTATTTTAAAATAGTTCAGTCCTGGAAATGTGTGCGATCCAATGAAGAAGACAAATCCAACTAACAAACAAGTGACCTAATTTCACCAGGTCAGTTTGATTACTTTCTCTGTTCTTTGTTATAATCATGGGAGAGGTTATTCATACAGTTTCATAACATAAAATGTGATCAACAGGGTGGAAACAAAATGATAATAATAATGTTTAAGGAAGCATTTGCTGTTTTCTAATAGCAGGTTGAATAAGCTGGTTCTGCAACCTCATCATCCTCGACCATTTAAAAACATAATAGATTTGAACTTAAAGGACTGAGTAATAATAAACCTCCTTCGTCACCCATACACTCAGTTAAACACTGAAATGGCCGATATCCCTATTATTGGCACTCGATATAGTTCTGACTATTATCTCGTATCTTTCACGGGAGCACAAGGATATGACCCAATAGCACACCACAGGAGACAGACTCAGATAATGGTATTTATTTTTGCAAGGAAGTGTGGAGCCCAAGGTCCGACACAGAGGCAAGCAGATCACAACGTGAGTCCTGTGGCTCGACACCAGAGGCAGGCAGAACAAAACAGGTGCTACAGACGAGGAGAGAGCGTTAGCGAACAAATACAAACAGCGGAGAATCTCACAGAGCGGGGCAGAAGACGTAACAGACTGACAACCCAGGCCTTCAGGACCAGGGTTGATATAGAGCTGGTGACAAGTCAAACAGGCCGCAGCTGTGCACCGCTCGGGGGTGTGCCCATGGGCAGCGTCTGGAGGTAGGACCAAGAACACACACAACAAGCACATGGCATAAACAAACAAGGGGATGACGGACACATGAGGTAAGGAGACTTGGGGGAACAGAGGTAAACACAATGGTCAGACAGGGATCCTGACAATCCCATGTAGCCGGAACACCTGGTTGACCATAATGTCCGGCGTCTCCCGAGCAGAGGAAAGCTTGGCCAGCGATCTACCACCGTGACGATGACCATGTTCCCTTGCGAGGGTGGCAGGCCTGTGACGAAGTCCAAGGCGATGTGAGACCAGGGACGATGTGGCCCCGGGAGTGGTTGCAGCAGGCCGGCAGACGATGTGACGACTTGTTGCGTGAACAGATGGAGCAGGCCAGGACAAATGCTCTGGTGTCTGCCTCCAGCGACTTTCACCAAAAAGTCCGCCGGAGCATGTCGGTGGTACGCATGACGCCCGGGTGACAGGAGAACCGGGAGTTATGAAACCATTGGAGCACTTGGGAGCGTGCAGGCGGAGGAACAAAGGTGGGGTGAGAGAGGCTGCCACACAGGTTGCCACATATGGTGCCAGGAAAGGAGAAGTGACGTTTGGGAAGAACTGGCGAGAGAGGGTGTCGGGTTTTGTATGAAGCTGCGGTAGAAGTTCGCAAACCCCAAGAACTGCTGGAGCTGTTTCCTAGAGGAGGGGGTCGACCACTCCGTTCCCTTCTCCGGATCAGCCCTCACCTGACCCGTCTCGATGATGAACCTCAGGAACCGAACAGAGGTTACGTGGAACTCACATTTCTCTGCCTTCACAAACAGTTGTTCTCCAGTAGGCGCTGGAGAACCATCCGGACATGACGCTGGTGTTCCAGAAGGTCTGCGGAATAGATGAGAATGTCATCTAAATATACACATACAAAACGATTCAAGAAATCGCAGAGTACGTCATTTACCAACGCCTGGAACACAGCAGGGGCGTTAGTGAGTCCAAACGGCATAACTAAATAATGGAAGTGGCCGAGGGGGGTGTTGAACCCCGTCTTCCACTCGTCCCCCGTCTGGATCCGCACCAGGTGGTACGCATTGCGGAGGTCGAGCTTTGTGAAGAACAACAAAAAAAGAACCCAGTTCAGTGGTGACGAGGATGGGCGAATGAATCCAGCTTTCAAGGACTGCGAGATGTACTCCTCCATGGAGACCTTCTCTGGTCTGGACAGGTTATATAACCGACTGGAAGGGTCAACAGGGATCCTGACAATCTTTTCGTAACATTCGACCTCATCGTAAATTATGGCATATGAGGACGATACATCAGCACCGACCGGAGCCCGTTTGTCGGAGAATGCTTTTATTCATGAGCCTTATTGCCGAACATAAATTTAAGATTCCAGAAATATCCAGAAATGACCGTAAGAGCTATAGAACAAATAAAACAGAAACAAGCTCTTACGAGTGTACACATTAATTAGATGACATTCATATATACATGTGGACATTAATCACAACATTTTCTCTTTCATAAAGGGCACATATAGCTAAAATCTTATTAAAATAAAGTCACTAAACATGTAGTCAAAGCCTAAATAAAACACAAAGTACCTTGTTCCCGTTCCAGCTAGGTGCTTAGCAGTTCATAGAGTGAATTATGTGAGTGAATACACATGAACACCTTCTTCTTCAGTACACTGTCAACTAACAGACTTTTTGCAATGTCATGTTACGATAGTTAATCTATTTCCGGTCTCGCCGGAAGAACTTCAAAATAAAAGGACCCAACACATACAAAGGCACTTACAAAATGAAGTCTTGCGGGAAATAGTCACCATATTAACAGAACGTTTTCTGAGTCATTTACACATACCAATAAGATACATGAAAAGGTATTTGATATGTAGGCATTTTGGACAACACATTCACACATTATTTCATGCTTCGGCTCTTGTTTTTCAGGGATGCTATATGTTCTACAAACCCAGATGTCACTGTATGTTTCAAATCCAATAATCCAAAAGCTTTTTTTGGCAGGAAGCCAGTTCAGTCTTGTTTTAATGCTATTTTCTATAGCATTAGTGCTCTATAATAAAAGTGTACTGTTATTATAATAATAGTAGTATACTTTGCATGCAGGGAAGAAAGGTAGTCAATAAAATGGCATTCAATTATGTAGTTTTTCTAACAAATGAAAGCAGCAGAACAAGCTGAAGACACAACATTAAATAGTGCTCAATATAAAATTCAGAACATATATATATATATATTGCCCCCACAAGGCTCTCAACATGACAACCTTGTGAGAACCACATATCTCTAAAAAGTTAAAAAAAAACAGCTTTCAGCTTTCGACAATGCATTTTCCAGATGGGAGAATTTTATCAACACATACATTTCAATTCAATTCAGTTCATTTTGTATAGCCCAATATCACAAATTACAAATTTGCCTCAGAGGGCTTTACAATCTGTACACATACAACATCCCTGTCTCCGGACCTCACATCGGATCAGGAAAAACTCCCCAAAAATAACCTTTCACACGGAAAAAAGGGAAGAAACCTTCAGGAGAGCAACAGAGGAGGATCCCTCTCCCCGGATGGACAGATGCAATAGATGTCATGTGTACAGAATGAACAGCATTACAAAGTTACATAAACACATTACATGAATATGACAATGTATGACTGGACCTCCAATCCATGAAACAGAAAAGGAACATAAAGGAACTCTTTATCCGTCAGTTCATCACAAACATTCTAAATCAACTCATCTGGAGTTACGAGGTTTTCACTGGACTGGAAGGGGATAAACTTTAATCATTTGGGTATTTTTTATCCCTTCTTTTCATTCTATTTTATTCTATAGACTATTTATAAACATTTCATTAGTCTTCCAAAAATGTATTTGTTGTTGTGTTTTTTGCTTTGTGAGACACTTTGGGCTGCATGACTTGTATAAAACAGATATTTTAAACAAAAAGATTTAAGAAGATCTAAGTAACTGGTCAACTTAATTGCGAGAATTGATATTATAAAGATGTCCATTTTACCTAGATTAGTGTTGCATAGTTGTTTTGATTGTTGTTGTTTTTCTAATAATTTTAACAAATTTACTTGCTTAAACATTTACTTTAATTTTAATTGTCCTTATGGCCAGATGCAAGCTTAATTTCTTTGACCCTTTCTTACTTTGAAAGGATTTATTTCTTGTCAAACTGTAAAAATACCTACATAAAATACTACGTATCAAAAAAAGTACTTAAAGACAGAACATAGGTTTTCATTGCTTTTATTTGCTTTAGAAGGGACAGACAATTTTTATGTTACAGCAGACATTTTAAAAGATTTAAACCGTAACCGTAAAAACCAACCACTGAATCCAATTTATAAAAGTGCTCATCAGTAATAGTAGTTGATAAAAACAGGTGCAAAACAGAAGCCTATTTTTTTCAACCACGATCTAATTGCTGCAGTAAAAATACCTTTAGCTTTAACCCTACTGGCACAAACAACATTGATTTCAAATGTTTTCTAAAAAAACCCTATATTGTGTTCAATGACAACTTGAAGAAAGTAATTAACAGATGTGATATCACCATGAAAGGAAAGCCAGCGACACGCCCATTCACATATTCCTCAATAAATAATTGGTTTGTTGTACTGGTTGCACTGGTCTCCAGTGTAGTACTGGTCGCAGGTCAGAGTGTACTTGTACTCGACGTTCCCTTTCAGACTAGAACACTTCTGAGTGTGTGATCCCCGGAGCACATTGAACGGACATGACACCAGAAGCACATCCTGTCTATAGTCCTTGTGCCAGACCTGGAGCGTCAAACTCTGGTGTGTCTCCACCTTCAAAGAGATTTAAAAAAACAATTGTAATCAGAATAATGTAAAATAACAAACAAACGTGTTATGAAAGTGGATTTATAATAACTGGTCACGTAGAAGCTACAATTGATATGCAGTACAGTTCTGCATTACTGTATATTCAAATTATACACAGTACAGTAATTTAACATGTACAGTACTGTTATTTGAAACAGCTGTATGGCATTTTTAAACAGTCAATCAAATTCAGTAGATAGCGAAGCTTTCCATTATATTCATAAGATAAATAATCAAATGTAAATTGCGTGGTAATCTGCATGAGAAAAACATAAAAAGAGTTGGCATCCCCTAAGATGTTTCCACTGCATTTCTGCAAAGTGCTCGTCGAAGGGTAATCGCTCCTATTGTCCTCCCTTCATACAAGAAAAACAAACAAAACAAGAGGAAGAAGATTTACTGACCTTTCCCACAATGAATTTAGAATTCCAGACTGGTTCGTTGGAACTGACCTCATGAGTTCTATGAACATCATTTTTGTATTTCAAGACAGCATACCTGAATAAAAAGACAGAAAAGTATTTAGTTTAAATGCGTCTTTGACGAGTCGTGATCACAGTGCCCACTATGTCGACCCCTCAACCCTGTTCCCCTTTCTCTACGTACGTTTGAGTATTTCCATGTGCAACTCCGCTTAGCCCCCAGCCTCGGATGATGGTCACCACCAGCTGTCCCCACCAGACCTTTTGACTACAGCACTTTGAGGGAATCAGGATCTGGCTTCCATAACCTGCTTGGATCGAGGGCCTGATGGCGTTTTCACTCAGGTAATCTTGAATAGCAGCCTTCAGGGCTATCTTTCGTTTATAGTCCGGCACCAGTTCGTGCAGTGATCTCAGGGAATACTTCACAACATCAGGGTGATATGTGAGGGTCTTCAGCCAATTGATGTAGCCCTGAGAGTCTTCACGGATGAGAGAAAACTCCCCCGACCAACCATTTCCTCCTACCACCTGTGTGTAGTGGTTCTGGAGACCGTGGTAGTACGTGGTGGAGACGTCCTGATTGTATAGGATATTGTTGCAAGTCTTGATGTGAGCTACAGCAGTATGACCAAGGCCAACAGAGATTCCCAGCTTCAAGCAGGAGTGCACCTAGAAGACAGGAGAGAAATAAGATGAGATTAGTGGTGCAGTAGGTCATTATATGACTCTTTAAAGAACAGTGCGTCGCATTTGGGGGGATCTCGTGGCAGGAATGGATATATGGTCTAATTAATCGTTAATAGCTGGGAGCGATTCTTCTTCACAGAGCCGCCGGCCATGTTTCTGCATTTCCTTTTTTATAATAATGGATCAACCAATCACTGCTTTTTAAAAGAATGAGTCACAGCTAGTAACTACCCTACCACACCTTTTCACTGAGGTCAAAGTTTCTATCCTTTAGGTAGGGTCTCTCTGAGAGTAATCTCAGAATGACCCCTGGTCTGGTATATAAAGGGGCTCATTAGGGAGAAAACTGGTGTTGTGTTTTTTATTTAAAATAAACATGTGTGTGTCATGTGTACCTGCTTTGAGGAGAGCCCTTTCAGTGAGGACGAACAGATACATGCGGCCCTGACTCGATTCAGTTGCCCCCCAAGTTCAACCTGAAATGAAGTACAATGTTATTGAGACAAGAACATTTGATTATTCCTATGAGCTGAGAAAATAAAGGTGGTGAGTGGAGAGAGTGTGCGTGTGTCTTAACCTGGCGCGTATAATGTGTGCCATAGGTATTGATGAGATTTCTGTAATGGGTTTTGGTGGAGCTGCTGTAGGAATAGGGAAGACTCTCGAAAGCCTTGTAGAATTCATGGCTGATGCGCGGGTTGTCCGACAAACGGTAGCTAAAACACAAAAAGACCGACTGTTAAATTAAACAGAATGAAAACTTAGTTGAAAAACCGCAGGCAATGTCACCCTACCTGTAATGGCTACAGGTGACTCTGTGACTGCTGAAGTAGCGGTAGTCCTCTTGGTACTTGGCTGTAGCAAACTTATACAGATCGGACCGTGATCCCACATAGTTCAGGTCGTACTGTAGGGAATTCAAGCCATTCTGTAAAAAGACATAATTATTATGAGCCTCATGCCTTGAAGCAACAAGCGGCTATAATAGGTTCAACAATCACATTGAAACAAATGCTCATAATTATGCATCCTTTTTAAGTCGCAAAGTGGTCAAGGTCTATCTATAAAATATGTCAATTAAGAACAACGTTTTTATTGGGTCGAAACGTGTCTACACATCTGCGGTCACAGTTACAATAATAATATTGCTAAATATATGTTTCTCTTCAACATTATCTGTGATATGTTTCCTACCTGCCAACCATTACTGCCTTCGTTGGAGTAGTACCTGATCAGGGAGCTGCGGACACAAGTTACAGGAAATAAATGTGAAAATCCCTCTAGTTGCAAAAGGACATAAAATGCAGAGCTGGTTTTTCCAACTAACAGGTACACCAGGATTGTGTCCCTACAGTTGTAGGGATTTAAATCATTTGCATTTGATTTAAATCACCACACACACCCTCTTGTCACTAAAAGTTGCTGATTGATTGATGGATGGATGTCGTAATATTACTGGTTGAAATTAATTTGAACTAGCTTACGCAAGCACATTTTTCAAAACAAGGCCATTTTTTTAGCATATTTTGATAAATATCTGCAGAATATTGCTGGGAATGTAATTAAAAAGTTAGAGGCATTTTTCAATTTCATCTCAACTTTCAATTCTTTTCCAGAGACAAAATGTTTTCAACTAACTAGCTAACGTAATTATTAGCGACAGTTGTCATTTCAGCAAGCAAAAGTAAAAGTGATAACCCTTCTTCTGCATATGAGTTCAGAAAGGAGTTGAAACTGTTGGGTTCCCAACAGGGAATGCATTTCTACGTATGCTTATGATGATGCACCACAGAATACCTGACAGAGTTGTGTTCAGTGTGGTCATATTGCACATTACAGTGGCTGAATGCACGCCACTCCCCTGCAGAGACGGGAACCTGGAAATAAAATAGATCAGAGTAATTAAATAGTCCAAAGACCGTTCTAGTGTGAACAGGTGAGAAGACAATGGTTAACAAGTTTATTAGTGCAGTGGAGGTTTTTTATTTGTGCTTTTCTGATTTAATTACTTTCTGCAGAACGTTGCCATGATGAGGGTTCTTGTACAGATTGCAGGAGCCACTTGGGTTCAGGTACGTCGTCACGTCGATCACGTGGGCTCTTCGCTTCAGGGTGACCGCATCGTAGCCCTGCCCCACCAGGTTGTGGCCCGGCACAAAAGAAGCTTGATGGCACTGGTCGTTGGTCCAAGTCCCAAAGGAGAGAACAGGGGAGTGGTGCACCAGAAAGAGCAGGACACTCAGGCCGAGGAGGGGTGGGTTTGAAAAGGAGAGCATGGCTGGAGTCCAAGACAGGCTGAAATATGTCAGAGAGAAACAAAGAGGAAAAGGACATCAGTGAGTCGTTTCATCTGTAAAGTAGTTATCAAGTTATTAAGCTATGAACTGCACATCTAGACTTGGTGATGCTTTCAAATTCAAAGTGATTCAGTCACAGCTATTCTATATTTTAAAATTGCCAACACCACTGCAATTTGCAAAACAACCTAAAAAAGTGTAATATGACTAACAAAGCTGCACTATTTTTAGGGTATTTGAGTCTATGACGAAATAAAACTCAGCTGTCAAAAGCAGTGGAGGAAAACAAATACAAAATAAAGAATAAATGCCACAAATGTTTTTTGTCATCCTGGCCCTGTTAAATATCAACACCTTTCCCTCTGAAATAATAAAAGCACAATGTTATTACCTCTGCAGGTCTGAAGAGGTGAGGAGAACGTCTCAGGAGGTGGTGAGACAGTCAAGTGTCAAACAAGGACTGAATTTGTGCTTTTATTCGTTCCTGACAATACAGATAATGAGAATGATTATTGAACAAACAACAGGACAAACCTCATAGCTGCAAAAAATACGCCTTCCAACAAACCTTTGGATTTGTTCTGACAAACTTGATCAACAACATTTTCTATAATTACCAGGAACATTAGAATTATATCGTTTACCTCCACCTGTGCTGAACATTAATGCTGGCAAAATCTTCCTCAGTGAGACTTTCTTGTTAATATAGTTTCCATCATCAGAACCCGAGTCACATCTGCCTCATTATACCTTGAATAGGTAGCACTTAAATGCCGTAGTAGCACTTAAATGTCCCTTACCGATAGCACTTTAGTAGCACTTAAATGGCACTTACGGATAGTACTTTGTAGTTTAACTTTATTGAAGAAATTGTACTTGCTTGATTCTTGTTGTTCTGAGTTTGGACTCACGGTTTTATGCACTTATTGTAAGTCGCTTTGGATAAAAGCGTCAGCTAAATGACATGTAATCTGGCAGTGTTAGTGTTTTTAATGTAAGACGTTTTACAGGTCTCCCCCATTTTAGAGGCTAATATCAAGCAAACTCACAGTGCACTCTGAAAGGATAAGAATGAGTTTGATTGAGCTCAAATGCTGAACAACTCTTTTCTTATTTGAGTGTTGTTGAAACCTTTCTGCTGCCTTTGATACAGCTGATCATGGCTTATCAGTCCACTGCATGGGTCCGACAGCAACCAAAAGAAAAGTGATAATTCCCCCCAAATCCTATTTGAAATAATATTCGATATAATTTAAGAAAAAAGCAGTTGCAAATACTAGATCGGAGTTCCAGGTTCAGGTTATTTACTAGAGAACACTTTCCAGCATATTTCTGGTATGACAGACATGATTGTGCCACACACTAATGTCTCTCTCTGTGGAAGGACTTATCTATGAAATCATCTCTTTCGTGCTTATTCAAAATATTCTCATACATACCGTCTATAAATTAATAGGAGCTAACTGTTTAATTCTGTTCTCAATAATCCCCAAAAACAAGAGACTTACAAAATTATATTTTTATTGATGCAGGAAAAACTCTCTTTAAAAAGCGGCATAGCTGATTGTTAAAACCGGGAAGCTTTAATCTGTGCCATCTTTATCTTTACATATCCTAAGGGTGAGGAAACATGCACTTTTGTGCCAACAAATGATTGTATCTTATTAGATACCTGCAAAAGATAACACATTTAAATCAATACCAAATGCAGAGAACTCAGAATTGTGACGACAGTCACAGGCACTCATGTTTTTATATAAAGGCATTGCCAGGGTTAATAAATGCTTGAAGTCTCACATGAATAATCTGCGATACTTGATGTTCAGTGCGATCAAAGTATTCAAACATGTCCATTGGCAAAAAATGATCTTGCAACAAATTGATCCCATTAAACTAATGCGATTCAGCCCAGAAGCTTTGTTTATTGGAGGTGTGGGTCATTAAAATGAATCAGGTCAGGTTGGACTGTGTGTGTGAGGACACAAGAGGAAAGTGTACTGTGTGGCTTCTTCCTGTCAACCAGTACGTAGGATGATGTGGACCCCAGAGTCAGTAAAAACAGGGCCGCTCATGTCTCCAACTTTGAGAGCAAAGGAGGCGTCTTCAAAAGGCTTCTGCATTTGACATAAAACATAAAAACATATCTATTATGTTGTAGTAACACATATTTTATCCACATTCAAATACAAATTCACACATGAACCGGTTGTACATCATCATCTAAGACCTCTGTCCATAAAGACCTGCGTTTACTTACAATGATTACACACAATGATGTCTTTATTAAAGTACATACCATTTAATTTTCAGCATGTGACACGGTGAAGGGAAATAAGAGCAACATTGACAGAAATTACATTAAAGTCAAACAAACATTTAACATCGATCTAAAATTAATAAAACTAACTAGAAACTCAGAGTCGCGATTGGATGCCTCCGTCAATGTCATGTTGCAGTTTAAGTCCATGTCTTTCCAAAAATTCATGAATATTATGTTGAAGAATCTGATCAGTTCAACCAGACAACAAGTATATGTTTGAAGGAACTACCTCGAGGCGTTTGTTTCTAAGATATCACGTTCACGAGAAAGGACCGGCCCTTCTGGTGGTTTCATTTACGCTGAACAAAGGGTGTCAGAATCATGAACTGGTCTTTGCCACACAATATATTTGCAAACTCATTCGTATTAATATCTATATTATGTTCGTCGCCAAGAAGAGTGAAAAATACAGCCTTTAATTAGCTGAAGAGTCAGAAACACTCCGTGAATCGTAACTTGCCTAAAGAGAGCTGGCAATAGTCACGGTAAGCAATATGAAAGGAAATAAGAAAGCCTTATATTTGTATTTTGTTTGGTCTCAGCATTGATATTGTTGACCCTTTTGTGCTTTGTAGATAGGAAAATGCCACCAAAAAAGAAAAGAGATATATGAGTTTTTTCACCACCCAGAGGTTAAATAGCTATCAAGAAGCCCAGGTCGTTGTTAGTTAACGTTAGCTAGTGACGTTAGTAGGCTAACTACCCACACAGTGCAAACCTGCCTTATTTTGAAATGCATTCAGGAAACTCAGAAAATCCAGTGCAGATGTAGTGCAGGTTGAGGAAGCAGCAGCTGGACCTTCAGGGCTTCAGGTGAAGTCTTACATTGATTCTGTGTTGAGGTGTGTTATCATGGCTGTAAACATTGTCTACCTGTTTTAAGTGAATTATTATGTTAAAACATGCATGTGCAGACTAGGCTAAGCTCTCTTTGTTCTTTAGGGAACAGTAAGTTTGAGCGCCAGTGACCGTCAAGGAAGTGAGTGAAGCAGTATCATGGACATAGGGAGTGAACCATATAGGGAGTGAACCATACCAGCCTGACCTTAAATCCATCGAAGTACAGCAACTTCAGCACAAGAAGTTACGGTTTCAGGCAAAGTGGTATAGTCAGTATCTGTGGCTGCATTATAGCCCTACCTTGAAAAAGGTACTTTGTTTTGAGTGTGTCAAAGCATACACCATCAAAAAGACCACTTTGGAAAGAAAGAATGACCCAGCCTTCTGCTTAAATGGTTTCAGTAATTGGAAAAATGCCATTAAAAGCTTTAATCGCCATCAAGCGAGTAAAGCACACCATCATGCTGTAACAACAAATGCATTGGAGAAAACGCCAGTTCACACCCAACTACTAAGTGCAATGGATAAAACACAGCTGGAGGCAAGGCACTGTCTAATTAAAATGATGGGATGCATGAGGTATCTTGCTAGACAGGAGCTTACCTATAGAGGACATAAGAGAGGAGGGTAATTTGTACCACCTTGTTAAATTCATGGCAACAGAAGACCCTCTTCTGACCTCTTGGTTTTATTACTGTTATTATGTTTAAATCGGTTCTAAGTTACACAAATGTTAATACATTTTAATAAAGTTTGCCTGTTCAACATAATATCAACAACGTTTTTTTTAATATGGCGGGGGGGGGGGGCCTTGTTGGGCACATACAAACACCGTTGAATGCCGGTGCTGGACCGATAGAAGCAGCAATGACAACATATACAGAGGTCCACACACTGGAGATCCCTTACGAGCAATTTCTGGAAAGTAAGTACATGTTTTTTTTGTCTTACTTAAGTTTGTAAAGTCAGGAAGTCATAAAGACTTCTTCTATAACTGATTGGGTCAGGAGTTAAGAAGCTTTAAATCCCTCAAACGTCACACATTTACCAGTCGGTACAAACTGACGCTGTTCAGCAACATTTTGTTTAAACCCACCAAACTTTAGTTGATGGTCTAATTCAACAGACAAATTTACTTTTTCCTTGCAAACCAAACTTTGTTGTGCTATTGTTTTCTAAATATATGAGAAAGCACCATTACAAGCGTTGCTGGTTCAATTTTTTTTTACCTCAGCTCTACTGTATGACAATAATGCAAAAAAAGACTGCATGTATGATCTAGATCTAATCCAGTATTTACCTTTGCTCAGAACATTGCAAATAATCTGCAGACTAATCGATAATAAAAATAATCATTAGTTGCAGCCCAAGTTAAGGACATCTTTCACAATTTTCTGACAGTTTATATACCAATCAAAAAAAGAGACCTATCAAAAACAACAAACTGAGGGAATAATGAAAATAAATGTTAGACGCGATGTTATTAATAATGCAAAATACAAAATCATGTAGTGTATTAATAAATCACTTTGCTGCATGTCCTCCTCTCTCTGTCCTTTTCTTTCTATCTTTGGCTGTTCTATGATAAAACCAGAGAAATTAATATTGGAAGTGATTGAAATCTAAAAATAAATAAATACTGCGAACGTTAACTACAAGTAACCGCATTATTTTATCTGATTCTGTTCTTGTACAAATAAGATAAGCTCGTGTTCATGTTTGGCACACTTGTACTTTGTTTAATACGTTATGGCTTGGAGTTGAGTTCAAAGAAAAGAATTTAAAATTGTAATATTGGTTAAAAATAAATAGAGATAAAATCACAATTACACATTTATTTTAAAATAGTTCAGTCCTGGAAATGTGTGCGATCCAATGAAGAAGACAAATCCAACTAACAAACAAGTGACCTAATTTCACCAGGTCAGTTTGATTACTTTCTCTGTTCTTTGTTATAATCATGGGAGAGGTTATTCATACAGTTTCATAACATAAAATGTCATCAACAGGGTGGAAACAAAATGATAATAATAATGTTTAAGGAAGCATTTGCTGTTTTCTAATAGCAGGTTGAATAAGCTGGTTCTGCAACCTCATCATCCTCGACCATTTAAAAACATAATAGATTTGAACTTAAAGGACTGAGTAATAATAAACCTCCTTCGTCACCCATACACTCAGTTAAACACTGAAATGGCCGATATCCCTATTATTGGCACTCGATATAGTTCTGACTATTATCTCGTATCTTTCACGGGAGCACAAGGATATGACCCAATAGCACACCACAGGAGACAGACTCAGATAATGGTATTTATTTTTGCAAGGAAGTGTGGAGCCCAAGGTCCGACACAGAGGCAAGCAGATCACAACGTGAGTCCTGTGGCTCAACACCAGAGGCAGGCAGAACAAAACAGGTGCTACAGACGAGGAGAGAGCGTTAGCGAACAAATACAAACAGCGGAGAATCTCACAGAGCGGGGCAGAAGACGTAACAGACTGACAACCCAGGCCTTCAGGACCAGGGTTGATATAGAGCTGGTGACAAGTCAAACAGGCCGCAGCTGTGCACCGCTCGGGGGTGTGCCCATGGGCAGCGTCTGGAGGTAGGACCAAGAACACACACAACAAGCACATGGCATAAACAAACAAGGGGATGACGGACACATGAGGTAAGGAGACTTGGGGGAACAGAGGTAAACACAATGGTCAGACAGGGATCCTGACAATCCCATGTAGCCGGAACACCTGGTTGACCATAATGTCCGGCGTCTCCCGAGCAGAGGAAAGCTTGGCCAGCGATCTACCACCGTGACGATGACCATGTTCCCTTGCGAGGGTGGCAGGCCTGTGACGAAGTCCAAGGCGATGTGAGACCAGGGACGATGTGGCCCCGGGAGTGGTTGCAGCAGGCCGGCAGACGATGTGACGACTTGTTGCGTGAACAGATGGAGCAGGCCAGGACAAATGCTCTGGTGTCTGCCTCCAGCGACTTTCACCAAAAAGTCCGCCGGAGCATGTCGGTGGTACGCATGACGCCCGGGTGACAGGAGAACCGGGAGTTATGAAACCATTGGAGCACTTGGGAGCGTGCAGGCGGAGGAACAAAGGTGGGGTGAGAGAGGCTGCCACACAGGTTGCCACATATGGTGCCAGGAAAGGAGAAGTGACGTTTGGGAAGAACTGGCGAGAGAGGGTGTCGGGTTTTGTATGAAGCTGCGGTAGAAGTTCGCAAACCCCAAGAACTGCTGGAGCTGTTTCCTAGAGGAGGGGGTCGACCACTCCGTTCCCTTCTCCGGATCAGCCCTCACCTGACCCGTCTCGATGATGAACCTCAGGAACCGAACAGAGGTTACGTGGAACTCACATTTCTCTGCCTTCACAAACAGTTGTTCTCCAGTAGGCGCTGGAGAACCATCCGGACATGACGCTGGTGTTCCAGAAGGTCTGCGGAATAGATGAGAATGTCATCTAAATATACACATACAAAACGATTCAAGAAATCGCAGAGTACGTCATTTACCAACGCCTGGAACACAGCAGGGGCGTTAGTGAGTCCAAACGGCATAACTAAATAATGGAAGTGGCCGAGGGGGGTGTTGAACCCCGTCTTCCACTCGTCCCCCGTCTGGATCCGCACCAGGTGGTACGCATTGCGGAGGTCGAGCTTTGTGAAGAACAACAAAAAAAGAACCCAGTTCAGTGGTGACGAGGATGGGCGAATGAATCCAGCTTTCAAGGACTGCGAGATGTACTCCTCCATGGAGACCTTCTCTGGTCTGGACAGGTTATATAACCGACTGGAAGGGTCAACAGGGATCCTGACAATCTTTTCGTAACATTCGACCTCATCGTAAATTATGGCATATGAGGACGATACATCAGCACCGACCGGAGCCCGTTTGTCGGAGAATGCCTTTATTCATGAGCCTTATTGCCGAACATAAATTTAAGATTCCAGAAATATCCAGAAATGACCGTAAGAGCTATAGAACAAATAAAACAGAAACAAGCTCTTACGAGTGTACACATTAATTAGATGACATTCATATATACATGTGGACATTAATCACAACATTTTCTCTTTCATAAAGGGCACATATAGCTAAAATCTTATTAAAATAAAGTCACTAAACATGTAGTCAAAGCCTAAATAAAACACAAAGTACCTTGTTCCCGTTCCAGCTAGGTGCTTAGCAGTTCATAGAGTGAATTATGTGAGTGAATACACATGAACACCTTCTTCTTCAGTACACTGTCAACTAACAGACTTTTTGCAATGTCATGTTACGATAGTTAATCTATTTCCGGTCTTGCCGGAAGAACTTCAAAATAAAAGGACCCAACACATACAAAGGCACTTACAAAATGAAGTCTTGCGGGAAATAGTCACCATATTAACAGAACGTTTTCTGAGTCATTTACACATACCAATAAGATACATGAAAAGGTATTTGATATGTAGGCATTTTGGACAACACATTCACACATTATTTCATGCTTCGGCTCTTGTTTTTCAGGGATGCTATATGTTCTACAAACCCAGATGTCACTGTATGTTTCAAATCCAATAATCCAAAAGCTTTTTTTGGCAGGAAGCCAGTTCAGTCTTGTTTTAATGCTATTTTCTATAGCATTAGTGCTCTATAATAAAAGTGTACTGTTATTATAATAATAGTAGTATACTTTGCATGCAGGGAAGAAAGGTAGTCAATAAAATGGCATTCAATTATGTAGTTTTTCTAACAAATGAAAGCAGCAGAACAAGCTGAAGACACAACATTAAATAGTGCTCAATATAAAATTCAGAACATATATATATATATATATATTGCCCCCACAAGGCTCTCAACATGACAACCTTGTGAGAACCACATATCTCTAAAAAGTTAAAAAAAAACAGCTTTCAGCTTTCGACAATGCATTTTCCAGATGGGAGAATTTTATCAACACATACATTTCAATTCAATTCAGTTCATTTTGTATAGCCCAATATCACAAATTACAAATTTGCCTCAGAGGGCTTTACAATCTGTACACATACAACATCCCTGTCTCCGGACCTCACATCGGATCAGGAAAAACTCCCCAAAAATAACCTTTCACACGGAAAAAAGGGAAGAAACCTTCAGGAGAGCAACAGAGGAGGATCCCTCTCCCCGGATGGACAGATGCAATAGATGTCATGTGTACAGAATGAACAGCATTACAAAGTTACATAAACACATTACATGAATATGACAATGTATGACTGGACCTCCAATCCATGAAACAGAAAAGGAACATAAAGGAACTCTTTATCCGTCAGTTCATCACAAACATTCTAAATCAACTCATCTGGAGTTACGAGGTTTTCACTGGACTGGAAGGGGATAAACTTTAATCATTTGGGTATTTTTTATCCCTTCTTTTCATTCTATTTTATTCTATAGACTATTTATAAACATTTCATTAGTCTTCCAAAAATGTATTTGTTGTTGTGTTTTTTGCTTTGTGAGACACTTTGGGCTGCATGACTTGTATAAAACAGATATTTTAAACAAAAAGATTTAAGAAGATCTAAGTAACTGGTCAACTTAATTGCGAGAATTGATATTATAAAGATGTCCATTTTACCTAGATTAGTGTTGCATAGTTGTTTTGATTGTTGTTGTTTTTCTAATAATTTTAACAAATTTACTTGCTTAAACATTTACTTTAATTTTAATTGTCCTTATGGCCAGATGCAAGCTTAATTTCTTTGACCCTTTCTTACTTTGAAAGGATTTATTTCTTGTCAAACTGTAAAAATACCTACATAAAATACTAGGTATCAAAAAAAGTACTTAAAGACAGAACATAGGTTTTCATTGCTTTTATTTGCTTTAGAAGGGACAGACAATTTTTATGTTACAGCAGACATTTTAAAAGATTTAAACCGTAACCGTAAAAACCAACCACTGAATCCAATTTATAAAAGTGCTCATCAGTAATAGTAGTTGATAAAAACAGGTGCAAAACAGAAGCCTATTTTTTTCAACCACAATCTAATTGCTGCAGTAAAAATACCTTTAGCTTTAACCCTACTGGCACAAACAACATTGATTTCAAATGTTTTCTAAAAAAACCCTATATTGTGTTCAATGACAACTTGAAGAAAGTAATTAACAGATGTGATATCGCCATGAAAGGAAAGCCAGCGACACGCCCATTCACGTGTTCCTCAATAAATAATTGGTTTGTTGTACTGGTTGCACTGGTCTCCAGTGTAGTACTGGTCGCAGGTCAGAGTGTACTTGTACTCGACGTTCCCTTTCAGACTAGAACACTTCTGAGTGTGTGATCCCCGGAGCACATTGAACGGACATGACACCAGAAGCACATCCTGTCTATAGTCCTTGTGCCAGACCTGGAGCGTCAAACTCTGGTGTGTCTCCACCTTCAAAGAGATTTAAAAAAACAATTGTAATCAGAATAATGTAAAATAACAAACAAACGTGTTATGAAAGTGGATTTATAATAACTGGTCACGTAGAAGCTACAATTGATATGCAGTACAGTTCTGCATTACTGTATATTCAAATTATACACAGTACAGTAATTTAACATGTACAGTACTGTTATTTGAAACAGCTGTATGGCATTTTTAAACAGTCAATCAAATTCAGTAGATAGCGAAGCTTTCCATTATATTCATAAGATAAATAATCAAATGTAAATTGCGTGGTAATCTGCATGAGAAAAACATAAAAAGAGTTGGCATCCCCTAAGATGTTTCCACTGCATTTCTGCAAAGTGCTCGTCGAAGGGTAATCGCTCCTATTGTCCTCCCTTCATACAAGAAAAACAAACAAAACAAGAGGAAGAAGATTTACTGACCTTTCCCACAATGAATTTAGAATTCCAGACTGGTTCGTTGGAACTGACCTCATGAGTTCTATGAACATCATTTTTGTATTTCAAGACAGCATACCTGAATAAAAAGACAGAAAAGTATTTAGTTTAAATGCGTCTTTGACGAGTCGTGATCACAGTGCCGACTATGTCGACCCCTCAACCCTGTTCCCCTTTCTCTACGTACGCTTGAGTATTTCCATGTGCAACTCCGCTTAGCCCCCAGCCTCGGATGATGGTCACCACCAGCTGTCCCCACCAGACCTTTTGACTACAGCACTTTGAGGGAATCAGGATCTGGCTTCCATAACCTGCTTGGATCGAGGGCCTGATGGCGTTTTCACTCAGGTAATCTTGAATAGCAGCCTTCAGGGCTATCTTTCGTTTATAGTCCGGCACCAGTTCGTGCAGTGATCTCAGGGAATACTTCACAACATCAGGGTGATATGTGAGGGTCTTCAGCCAATTGATGTAGCCCTGAGAGTCTTCACGGATGAGAGAAAACTCCCCCGACCAACCATTTCCTCCTACCACCTGTGTGTAGTGGTTCTGGAGACCGTGGTAGTACGTGGTGGAGACGTCCTGATTGTATAGGATATTGTTGCAAGTCTTGATGTGAGCTACAGCAGTATGACCAAGGCCAACAGAGATTCCCAGCTTCAAGCAGGAGTGCACCTAGAAGACAGGAGAGAAATAAGATGAGATTAGTGGTGCAGTAGGTCATTATATGACTCTTTAAAGAACAGTGCGTCGCATTTGGGGGGATCTCGTGGCAGGAATGGATATATGGTCTAATTAATCGTTAATAGCTGGGAGCGATTCTTCTTCACAGAGCCGCCGGCCATGTTTCTGCATTTCCTTTTTTATAATAATGGATCAACCAATCACTGCTTTTTAAAAGAATGAGTCACAGCTAGTAACTACCCTACCACACCTTTTCACTGAGGTCAAAGTTTCTATCCTTTCCTCGCTTAGAGAAATGTAGGTAGGGTCTCTCTGAGAGTAATCTCAGAATGACCCCTGGTCTGGTATATAAAGGGGCTCATTAGGGAGAAAACTGGTGTTGTGTTTTTTATTTAAAATAAACATGTGTGTGTCATGTGTACCTGCTTTGAGGAGAGCCCTTTCAGTGAGGACGAACAGATACATGCGGCCCTGACTCGATTCAGTTGCCCCCCAAGTTCAACCTGAAATGAAGTACAATGTTATTGAGACAAGAACATTTGATTATTCCTATGATCTGAGAAAATAAAGGTGGTGAGTGGAGAGAGTGTGCGTGTGTCTTAACCTGGCGCGTATAATGTGTGCCATAGGTATTGATGAGATTTCTGTAATGGGTTTTGGTGGAGCTGCTGTAGGAATAGGGAAGACTCTCGAAAGCCTTGTAGAATTTATGGCTGATGCGCGGGTTGTCCGACAAACGGTAGCTAAAACACAAAAAGACCGACTGTTAAATTAAACAGAATGAAAACTTAGTTGAAAAACCGCAGGCAATGTCACCCTACCTGTAATGGCTACAGGTGACTCTGTGACTGCTGAAGTAGCGGTAGTCCTCTTGGTACTTGGCTGTAGCAAACTTATACAGATCGGACCGTGATCCCACATAGTTCAGGTCGTACTGTAGGGAATTCAAGCCATTCTGTAAAAAGACATAATTATTATGAGCCTCATGCCTTGAAGCAACAAGCGGCTATAATAGGTTCAACAATCACATTGAAACAAATGCTCATAATTATGCATCCTTTTTAAGTCGCAAAGTGGTCAAGGTCTATCTATAAAATATGTCAATTAAGAACAACGTTTTTATTGGGTCGAAACGTGTCTACACATCTGCGGTCACAGTTACAATAATAATATTGCTAAATATATGTTTCTCTTCAACATTATCTGTGATATGTTTCCTACCTGCCAACCATTACTGCCCTCGTTGGAGTAGTACCTGATCAGGGAGCTGCGGACACAAGTTACAGGAAATAAATGTGAAAATCCCTCTAGTTGCAAAAGGACATAAAATGCAGAGCTGGTTTTTCCAACTAACAGGTACACCAGGATTGTGTGTCCCTACAGTTGTAGGGATTTAAATCATTTGCATTTGATTTAAATCACCACACACACACACCCTCTTGTCACTAAAAGTTGCTGATTGATTGATGGATGGATGTCGTAATATTACTGGTTGAAATTAATTTGAACTAGCTTACGCAAGGCCATTTTTTTAGCATATTTTGATAAATATCTGCAGAATATTGCTGGGAATGTAATCTAAAAAGTTAGAGGCATTTTTCAATTTCATCTCAACTTTCAATTCTTTTCCAGAGACAAAATGTTTTCAACTAACTAGCTAACGTAATTATTAGCGACAGTTGTCATTTCAGCAAGCAAAAGTAAAAGTGATAACCCTTCTTCTGCATATGAGTTCAGAAAGGAGTTGAAACTGTTGGGTTCCCAACAGGGAATGCATTTCTACGTATGCTTATGATGATGCACCACAGAATACCTGACAGAGTTGTGTTCAGTGTGGTCATATTGCACATTACAGTGGCTGAATGCACGCCACTCCCCTGCAGAGACGGGAACCTGGAAATAAAATAGATCAGAGTAATTAAATAGTCCAAAGACCATTCTAGTGTGAACAGGTGAGAAGACAATGGTTAACATGTTTATTAGTGCAGTGGAGGTTTTTTATTTGTGCTTTTCTGATTTAATTACTTTCTGCAGAACGTTGCCATGATGAGGGTTCTTGTACAGATTGCAGGAGCCACTTGGGTTCAGGTACGTCGTCACGTCGATCACGTGGGCTCTTCGCTTCAGGGTGACCGCATCGTAGCCCTGCCCCACCAGGTTGTGGCCCGGCACAAAAGAAGCTTGATGGCACTGGTCGTTGGTCCAAGTCCCAAAGGAGAGAACAGGGGAGTGGTGCACCAGAAAGAGCAGGACACTCAGGCCGAGGAGGGGTGGGTTTGAAAAGGAGAGCATGGCTGGAGTCCAAGACAGGCTGAAATATGTCAGAGAGAAACAAAGAGGAAAAGGACATCAGTGAGTCGTTTCATCTGTAAAGTAGTTATCAAGTTATTAAGCTATGAACTGCACATCCAGACTTGGTGATGCTTTCAAATTCAAAGTGATTCAGTCACAGCTATTCTATATTTTAAAATTGCCAACACCACTGCAATTTGCAAAACAACCTAAAAAAGTGTAATATGACTAACAAAGCTGCACTATTTTTAGGGTATTTGAGTCTATGACGAAATAAAACTCAGCTGTCAAAAGCAGTGGAGGAAAACAAATACAAAATAAAGAATAAATGCCACAAATGTTTTTTGTCATCCTGGCCCTGTTAAATATCAACACCTTTCCCTCTGAAATAATAAAAGCACAATGTTATTACCTCTGCAGGTCTGAAGAGGTGAGGAGAACGTCTCAGGAGGTGGTGAGACGGTCAAGTGTCAAACAAGGACTGAATTTGTGCTTTTATTCGTTCCTGACAATACAGATAATGAGAATGATTATTGAACAAACAATAAAACAGGACAAACCTCATAGCTGCAAAAAATACGCCTTCCGACAAACCTTTGGATTTGTTCTGACAAACTTGATCAACAACATTTTCTATAATTACCGGGAACATTAGAATTATATCCATTACCTCCACCTGTGCTGAACATTAATGCTGGCAAAATCTTCCTCAGTGAGACTTTCTTGTTAATATAGTTTCCATCATCAGAACCCGAGTCACATCTGGCAGTGTTAGTGTTTTTAATGTAAGACGTTTTACAGGTCTCCCCCATTTTAGAGGCTAATATCAAGCAAACTCACAGTGCACTCTGAAAGGATAAGAATGAGTTTGATTGAGCTCAAATGCTGAACAACTCTTTTCTTTGAGTTTTGTTGAAACCTTTCTGCTGCCTTTGATACAGCTGATCATGGCTTATCAGTCCACTGCATGGGTCCGACAGCAACCAAAAGAAAAGTGATAATTCCCCCCAAATCCTATTTGAAATAATATTCGATATAATTTAAGAAAAAAGCAGTTGCAAATACTAGATCAGAGTTCCAGGTTCAGGTTATTTACTAGAGAACACTTTCCAGCATATTTCTGGTATGACAGACATGATTGTGCCACACACTAATGTCTCTCTCTGTGGAAGGACTTATCTATGAAATCATCTCTTTCGTGCTTATTTAAAATATTCTCATACATACCGTCTATAAATTAATAGGAGCTAACTGTTTAATTCTGTTCTCAATAATCCCCAAAAACAAGAGACTTACAAAATTATATTTTTATTGATGCAGGAAAAACTCTCTTTAAAAAGCAGCATAGGTGATTGTTAAAACCGGGAAGCTTTAATCTGTGCCATCTTTATCTTTACATATCCTAAGGGTGAGGAAACATGCACTTTTGTGCCAACAAATGATTGTATCTTATTAGATACCTGCAAAAGATAACACATTTAAATCAATACCAAATGCAGAGAACTCAGAATTGTGACGACAGTCACAGGCACTCATGTTTTTATATAAAGGCATTGCCAGGGTTAATAAATGCTTGAAGTCTCACATGAATAATCTGCGATACTTGATGTTCAGTGCGATCAAAGTATTCAAACATGTCCATTGGCAAAAAATGATCTTGCAACAAATTGATCCCATTAAACTAATGCGATTCAGCCCAGAAGCTTTGTTTATTGGGGGTGTGGGTCATTAAAATGAATCAGGTCAGGTTGGACTGTGTGTGTGAGGACACAAGAGGAGAGTGTACTGTGTGGCTTCTTCCTGTCAACCAGTACGTAGGATAATGTGGACCCCAGAGTCAGTAAAAACAGGGCCGCTCATGTCTCCAACTTTGAGAGCAAAGGAGGCGTCTTCAAAAGGCTTCTGCATTTGACCTAAAACATAAAACATAAAAACATATCTATTATGTTGTAGTAACACATATTTTATTCACATTCAAATACAAATTCACACATGAACCGGTTGTACATCATCATCTAAGACCTCTGTCCATAAAGACCTGCGTTTACTTACAATGATTACACACAATTATGTCTTTATTAAAGTACATACCATTTAATTTTCAGCATGTGACACGGTGAAGGGAAATAAGAGCAACATTGACAGAAATTACATTAAAGTCAAACAAACATTTAACATCGATCTAAAATTAATAAAACTAACTAGAAACTCAGAGTCGCGATTGGATGCCTCCGTCAATGTCATGTTGCAGTTTAAGTCCATGTCTTTCCAAAAATTCATGAATATTATGTTGAAGAATCTGATCAGTTCAACCAGACAACAAGTATATGTTTGAAGGAACTACCTCGAGGCGTTTGTTTCTAAGATATCACGTTCACGAGAAAGGACCGGCCCTTCTGGTGGTTTCATTTACGCTGAACAAAGGGTGTCAGAATCATGAACTGGTCTTTGCCACACAATATATTTGCAAACTCATTCGTATTAATATCTATACTATGTTCGTCGCCAAGAAGAGTGAAAAATACAGCCTTTAATTAGCTAAAGAGTCAGAAACACTCCGTGAATCGTAACTTGCCTAAAGAGAGCTGGCAATAGTCACGGTAAGCAATATGAAAGGAAATAAGAAAGCCTTATATTTGTATTTTGTTTGGTCTCAGCATTGATATTGTTGACCCTTTTGTGCTTTGTAGATAGGAAAATGCCACCAAAAAAGAAAAGAGATATATGAGTTTTTTCACCACCCAGAGGTTAAATAGCTATCAAGAAGCCCAGGTCGTTGTTAGTTAACGTTAGCTAGTGACGTTAGTAGGCTAACTACCCACACAGTGCAAACCTGCCTTATTTTGAAATGCATTCAGGAAACTCCGAAAATCCAGTGCAGATGTAGTGCAGGTTGAGGAAGCAGCAGCTGGACCTTCAGGGCTTCAGGTGAAGTCTTACATTGATTCTGTGTTGAGGTGTGTTATCATGGCTGTAAACATTGTCTACCTGTTTTAAGTGAATTATTATTATGTTAAAACATGCATGTGCAGACTAGGCTAAGCTCTCTTTGTTCTTTAGGGAACAGTAAGTTTGAGCGCCAGTGACCGTCAAGGAAGTGAGTGAAGCAGTATCATGGACATGGGGAGTGAACCATACCAGCCTGACCTTAAATCCATCGAAGTACAGCAACTTCAGCACAAGAAGTTACGGTTTCAGGCAAAGTGGTATAGTCAGTATCTGTGGCTGCATTATAGCCCTACCTTGAAAAAGGTACTTTGTTTTGAGTGTGTCAAAGCATACACCATCAAAAAGACCACTTTGGAAAGAAAGAATGACCCAGCCTTCTGCTTAAATGGTTTCAGTAATTGGAAAAATGCCATTAAAAGCTTTAATCGCCATCAAGCGAGTAAAGCACACCATCATGCTGTAACAACAAATGCATTGGAGAAAACACCAGTTCACACCCAACTACTAAGTGCAATGGATAAAACACAGCTGGAGGCAAAGCACTGTCTAATTAAAATGATGGGATGCATGAGGTATCTTGCTAGACAGGAGCTTACCTATAGAGGACATAAGAGAGGAGGGTAATTTGTACCACCTTGTTAAATTCATGGCAACAGAAGACCCTCTTCTGACCTCTTGGTTTTATTACTGTTATTATGTTTAAATCGGTTCTAAGTTACACAAATGTTAATACATTTTAATAAAGTTTGCCTGTTCAACATAATATCAACAACTTTTTTTTTAATATGGTGCTGAGACCAAAATACAAACACCGTTGAATGCCGGTGCTGGACCGATAGAAGCAGCAATGACAACATATACAGAGGTCCACACACTGGAGATCCCTTCTGAGCAATTACTGGAAAGTAAGTACATGTTTTTTTTGTCTTACTTAAGTTTGTAAAGTCAGGAAGTCAGAAAGACTTCTTCTATAACTGATTGGGTCAGGAGTTAAGAAGCTTTAAATCCCTCAAACGTCACACATTTACCAGTCGGTACAAACTGACGCTGTTCAGCAACATTTTGTTTAAACCCACCAAACTTTAGTTGATGGTCTAATTCAACAGACAAATTTACTTTTTCCTTGCAAACCAAACTTTGTTGTGCTATTGTTTTCTAAATATATGAGAAAGCACCATTACAAGCGTTGCTGGTTCAATTTTTTTTTGCCTCAGCTTTACTGTATGACAATAATGCAAAAAAAGACTGCATGTATGATCTAGATCTAATACAGTATTTACCTTTGCTCAAAACATTGCAAATAATCTGCAGACTAATCGATAATAAAAATAATCATTAGTTGCAGCCCAAGTTAAGGACATCTTTCACAATTTTCTGACAGTTTATATACCAATCAAAAAAAGAGACCTATCAAAAACAACAAACTGAGGGAATAATGAAAATAAATGTTAGACGCGATGTTAACTATTATTAATAATGCAAAATACAAAATCATGTAGTGTATTAATAAATCACTTTGCTGCATGTCCTCCTCTCTGTCCTTTTCTTTCTATCTTTGGCTGTTCTATGATAAAACCAGAGAAATTAATATTGGAAGTGATTGAAATCTAAAAATAAATAAATACTGCGAACGTTAACTACAAGTAACCGCATTATTTTATCTGATTCTGTTCATGTACAAATAAGATAAGCTTGTGTTCATGTTTGGCACACTTGTACTTTGTTTAATACGTTATGGCTTGGAGTTGAGTTCAAAGAAAAGAATTTAAAATTGTAATATTGGTTAAAAATAAATAGAGATAAAATCACAATTACACATTTACTTTAAAATAGTTCAGTCCTGGAAATGTGTGCGATCCAATGAAGAAGACAAATCCAACTAACAAACAAGTGACCTAATTTCACCAGGTCAGTTTGATTACTTTCTCTGTTCTGTTATAATCATGGGAGAGGTTATTCATAACATAAAATGTGATCAACAGGGTGGATACAAAATGATAATAATAATGTTTAAGGAAGCATTTGCTGTTTTCTAATAGCAGGTTGAATAAGCTGGTTCCGCAACCTCATCATCCTCGACCATTTAAAAACATAATAGATTTGAACTTAAAGGACTGAGTAATAATAAACCTCCTTCGTCACCCATACACTCAGTTAAACACTGAAATGGCCGATATCCCTATTATTGGCACTCGATATAGTTCTGACTATTATCTCGTATCTTTCACGGGAGCACAAGGATATGACCCAATAGCACACCACAGGAGACAGACTCAGATAATGGTATTTATTTTTGCAAGGAAGTGTGGAGCCCAAGGTCCGACACAGAGGCAAGCAGATCACAACGTGAGTCCTGTGGCTCGACACCAGAGGCAGGCAGAACAAAACAGGTGCTACAGACGAGGAGAGAGCGTTAGCGAACGAATACAAACAGCGGAGAATCTCACAGAGCGGGGCAGAAGACGTAACAGACTGACAACCCAGGCCTTCAGGACCAGGGTTGATATAGAGCTGGTGATAAGTCAAACAGGCCGCAGCTGTGCACCGCTCGGGGGTGTGCCCATGGGCAGCGTCTGGAGGTAGGACCAAGAACACACACAATGAGCACATGGCATAAACAAACAAGGGGATGACGGACACATGAGGTAAGGAGACTTGGGGGAACAGAGGTAAACACAATGGTCAGACAGGGATCCTGACAATCCCATGTAGCCGGAACACCTGTTTGACCATAATGTCCGGCGTCTCCCGAGCAGAGGAAAGCTTGGCCAGCGATCTACCACCGTGACGATGACCATGTTCCCTTGCGAGGGTGGCAGGCCTGTGACGAAGTCCAAGGCGATGTGAGACCAGGGACGATGTGGCCCCGGGAGTGGTTGCAGCAGGCCGGCAGACGATGTGACGACTTGTTGCGTGAACAGATGGAGCAGGCCAGGACAAATGCTCTGGTGTCTGCCTCCAGCGACTTTCACCAAAAAGTCCGCCGGAGCATGTCGGTGGTACGCATGACGCCCGGGTGACAGGAGAACCGGGAGTTATGAAACCATTGGAGCACTTGGGAGCGTGCAGGCGGAGGAACAAAGGTGGGGTGAGAGAGGCTGCCACACAGGTTGCCACATATGGTGCCAGGAAAGGAGAAGTGACGTTTGGGAAGAACTGGCGAGAGAGGGTGTCGGGTTTTGTATGAAGCTGCGGTAGAAGTTCGCAAACCCCAAGAACTGCTGGAGCTGTTTCCTAGAGGAGGGGGTCGACCACTCCGTTCCCTTCTCCGGATCAGCCCTCACCTGACCCGTCTCGATGATGAACCTCAGGAACCGAACAGAGGTTACGTGGAACTCACATTTCTCTGCCTTCACAAACAGTTGTTCTCCAGTAGGCGCTGGAGAACCATCCGGACATGACGCTGGTGTTCCAGAAGGTCTGCGGAATAGATGAGAATGTCATCTAAATATACACATACAAAACGATTCAAGAAATCGCAGAGTACGTCATTTACCAACGCCTGGAACACAGCAGGGGCGTTAGTGAGTCCAAACGGCATAACTAAATAATGGAAGTGGCCGAGGGGGGTGTTGAACCCCGTCTTCCACTCGTCCCCCGTCTGGATCCGCACCAGGTGGTACGCATTGCGGAGGTCGAGCTTCGTGAAGAACAACAAAAAAGAACCCAGTTCAGTGGTGACGAGGATGGGCGAATGAATCCAGCTTTCAAGGACTGCGAGATGTACTCCTCCATGGAGACCTTCTCTGGTCTGGACAGGTTATATAACCGACTGGAAGGGTCAACAGGGATCCTGACAATCTTTTCGTAACATCCGACCTCATCGTAAATTATGGCATATGAGGACGATACATCAGCACCGACCGGAGCCCGTTTGTCGGAGAATGCTTTTATTCATGAGCCTTATTGCCGAACATAAATTTAAGATTGAATAAATATCCAGAAATGACCGTAAGAGCTATGGAACAAATAAAACAGAAACAAGCTCTTACGAGTGTACTCATTAATTAGATGACATTCATATATACATGTGGACATTATTTACAACATTTTCTCTTTCATAAAGGGCACATATAGCTAAAATCTTATTAAAATAAAGTCACTAAACATGTAGTCAAAGCCTAAATAAAACACAAAGTACCTCGTTCCCGTTCCAGCTAGGTGCTTAGCAGTTCATAGAGTGAATTATGTGAGTGAATACACATGAACACCTTCTTCTTCAGTACACTGTCAACTAACAGACTTTTTGCAATGTCATGTTACGATAGTTAATCTATTTCCGGTCTCGCCGGAAGAACTTCAAAATAAAAGGACCCAACACATACAAAGGCACTTACAAAATGAAGTCTTGCGGGAAATAGTCACCATATTAACAGAACGTTTTCTGAGTCATTTAGACATACCAATAAGATACATGAAAAGATATTTGATATGTAGGCTTTTTGGACAACACATTTACAAATTATTTCATGCTTCGGCTCTTGTTTTTCAGGGATGCTATATGTTCTACAAACCCAGATGTCACTGTATGATTCAAATCCAATATTTCAAAAGCTTTTTTTTGGCAGGAAGCCAGTTCAGTCTTGTTTTAATGTTATTTTCTATAGCATTAGTGCTCTATAATAAAAGTGTACTGTTATTATAATAATAGTAGTATACTTTGCATGCAGGGAAGAAAGGTAGTCAATAAAATGGCATTCAATTATGTAGTTTTTTTAACAAATGAAAGCAGCAGAACAAGCTGAAGACACAACATTAAATAGTGCTCAATATAAAATTCAGAACATATATATATATTGCCTCCACAAGGCTCTCAACATGACAACCTTGTGAGAACCACATATCTCTAAAAAGTTAAACAAAACAGCTTTCAGCTTTCAACAATGCATTTTCCAGATGGGATAATTTTATCAACACATACATTTCAATTCAATTCAGTTCATTTTCTTACTCTGAAAGGATTTATTTCTTGTCAAACTGTAAAAATACCTACATAAAATACTAAGTATCAAAAAAAGTACTTAAAGACAGAACATAGGTTTTCATTGCTTTTATTTGCTTTAGAAGGGACAGACCATTTTTATGTTACAGCAGACATTTTAAAAGATTTAAACCGTAACCGTAAAAACCAACCACTGAATCCAATTTATAAAAGTGCTTATCAGTAATAGTAGTTGATAAAAACAGGTGCAAAACAGAAGCCTATTTTTTTCAACCACGATCTAATTGCTGCAGTAAAAATACCTTTAGCTTTAACCCTACTGGCACAAACAACATTGATTTCGAATGTTTTCTAAAAAAAACCTATATTGTGTTCAATGACAACTTGAAGAAAGTAATTAACAGATGTGATATCACCATGAAAAAAAAGCCAGCGACACGCCCATTCACGTGTTCCTCAATAAATAATTGGTTTGTTGTACTGGTTGCACTGGTCTCCAGTATAGTACTGGTCGCAGGTCAGAGTGTACTTGTACTCGACGTTCCCTTTCAGACTAGAACACTTCTGAGTGTGTGATCCCCGGAGCACATTGAACGGACATGACACCAGAAGCACATCCTGTCTATAGTCCTTGTGCCAGACCTGGAGCGTCAAACTCTGGTGTGTCTCCACCTTCAAAGAGATTTAAAAAAACAATTGTAATCAGAATAATGTAAAATAACAAACAAACGTGTTATGAAAGTGGATTTATAATAACTGGTCACGTAGAAGCTACAATTGATATGCAGTACAGTTCTGCATTACTGTATATTCAAATTATACACAGTACAGTAATTTAACATGTACAGTACTGTTATTTGAAACAGCCGTATGGCATTTTTAAACAGTCAATCAAATTGAGTGGATAGCGAAGCTTTCCATTATATTCATATGATAAATAATCAAATGTAAATTGCGTGGTAATCTGCATGAGAAAAACATAAAAAGAGTTGGCATCCCCTAAGATGTTTCCACTGCATTTCTGCAAAGTGCTCGTCGAAGGGTAATCGCTCCTATTGTCCTCCCTTCATACAAGAAAAACAAACAAAACAAGAGGAAGAAGATTTACTGACCTTTCCCACAATGAATTTAGAATTCCAGACAGGTTCGTTGGAACTGACCTCATGAGTTCTATGAGCATCATTTTTGTATTTCAAGACAGCATACCTGAATGAAAAGACAGAAAAGTATTTAGTTTAAATGCGTCTTTGACGAGTCGTGATCACAGTGCCCACTATGTCGACCCCTCAACCCTGTTCCCCTTTCTCTACGTACGCTTGAGTATTTCCATGTGCAACTCCGCTTAGCCCCCAGCCTCGGATAATGGTCACCACCAGCTGTCCCCACCAGACCTTTTGACTACAGCACTTTGAGGGAATCAGGATCTGGCTTCCATAACCTGCTTGGATCGAGGGCCTGATGGCGTTTTCACTCAGGTAATCTTGAATAGCAGCCTTCAGGGCTATCTTTCGTTTATAGTCCGGCACCAGTTCGTGCAGTGATCTCAGGGAATACTTCACAACATCAGGGTGATATGTGAGGGTCTTCAGCCAATTGATGTAGCCCTGAGAGTCTTCACGGATGAGAGAAAACTCCCCCGACCAACCATTTCCTCCTACTACCTGTGTGTAGTGGTTCTGGAGACCGTGGTAGTACGTGGTGGAGACGTCCTGATTGTATAGGATATTGTTGCAAGTCTTGATGTGAGCTACAGCAGTATGACCAAGGCCAACAGAGATTCCCAGCTTCAAGCAGGAGTGCACCTAGAAGACAGGAGAGAAATAAGATGAGATTAGTGGTGCAGTAGGTCATTATATGACTCTTTAAAGAACAGTGCGTCGCATTTGGGGGGATCTCGTGGCAGGAATGGATATATGATCTAATTAATCGTTAATAGCTGGGAGCGATTCTTCTTCACAGAGCCGGCGGCCATGTTTCTGCATTTCCTTTTTTATAATGATGGATCAACCAATCACTGCTTTTGAAAAGAATGAGTCACAGCTAGTAACTACCGTACCACACCTTTTCACTGAGGTCAAAGTTTCTATCCTTTCCTCGCTTAGAGAAATGTAGGTAGGATCTCTCTGAGAGTAATCTCAGAATGACCTCTGGTCTGGTATATAAAGGGGCTCATTAGGGAGAAAACTGGTGTTGTGTTTTTTATTTAAAATAAACATGTGTGTGTCATGTGTACCTGCTTTGAGGAGAGCCCTTTCAGTGAGGACGAACAGATACATGCGGCCCTGACTCGATTCAGTTGCCCCCCAAGTTCAACCTGAAATGAAGTACAATGTTATTAAGACAAAAGAAAATTTGATTATTCCTGTGAGCTGAGAAAATAAAGGTGGTGAGTGGAGAGAGTGTGCATTTGTCTTAACCTGGCGCGTATAATGTGTGCCATAGGTATTGATGAGATTTCTGTAATGGGTTTTGGTGGAGCTGCTGTAGGAATAGGGAAGACTCTCGAAAGCCTTGTAGAATTTATGGCTGATGCGCGGGTTGTCCGACAAACGGTAGCTGAAACACAAAAAGACCGACTGTTAAATTAAACAGAATGAAAACTTAGTTGAAAAACCGCAGGCAATGTCACCATACCTGTAATGGCTACAGGTGACTCTGTGACTGCTGAAGTAGCGGTAGTCCTCTTGGTACTTGGCTGTAGCAAACTTATACAGATCGGACCGTGATCCCACATAGTTCAGGTCGTACTGTAGGGAATTCAAGCCATTCTGTAAAAAGACATAATTATTATGAGCCTTGTGTCTTGAAGCACCAAGCTGCTAGGTTCAACAATCACATTGAAACAAAAGCTCATAATTATGCATCCTTTTTAAGTCGCAAAGTGGTCAAGGTCTATCTATAAAATATGTCAATTAAGAACAACGTTTTTATTGGGTCGAAACGTGTCTACACATCTGCGGTCACAGTTACAATAATAATATTGCTAAATATATGTTTCTCTTCAACATTATCTGTGATATGTGTCCTACCTGCCAACCATTACTGCCTTCGTTGGAGTAGTACCTGATCAGGGAGCTGCGGACACAAGTTACAGGAAATAAATGTGAAAAGTTGCAAAAGGACATAAAATGCAGAGCTGGTTTTTCCAACTAACAGGTACACCAGGATTGTGTCCCTACAGTTGTAGGGATTTAAATCATTTGCATTTGATTTAAATCACCACACACACCCTCTTGTCACTAAAAGTTGCTGATTGATTGATGGATGGATGTCGTAATATTACTGGTTGAAATTAATTTGAACTAGCTTACGCAAGCACATTTCTCAAAACAAGCACATTTTTTTAGCATATTTTGATAAATATCTGCAGAATATTGCTGGGAATGTAATTAAAAAGTTAGAGGCATTTTTCAATTTCATCTCAACTTTCAATTCTTTTCCAGAGACAAAATGTTTTCAACTAACTAGCTAACGTAATTAATTAGCGACAGTTGTCATTTCAGCAAGCAAAAGTAAAAGTGATAACCCTTCTTCTGCATATGAGTTCAGAAAGGAGTTGAAACCGTTGGGTTCCGAACAGGGAATGCATTTCTACGTATGCTTATGATGATGCACCACAGAATACCTGACAGAGTTGTGTTCAGTGTGGTCATATTGCACATTACAGTGGCTGAATGCACGCCACTCCCCTGCAGAGACGGGAACCTGGAAATAAAATAGATCAGAGTAATTAAATAGTCCAAAGACCGTTCTAGTGTGAACAGGTGAGAAGACAATGGTTAACATGTTTGTTAGTGCAGTGGAGGTTTTTTATTTGTGCTTTTCTGATTTAATTACTTTCTGCAGAACGTTGCCATGATGAGGGTTCTTGTACAGATTGCAGGAGCCACTTGGGTTCAGGTACGTCGTCACGTCGATCACGTGGGCTCTTCGCTTCAGGGTGACCGCATCGTAGCCCTGCCCCACCAGGTTGTGGCCCGGCACAAAAGAAGCTTGATGGCACTGGTCGTTGGTCCAAGTCCCAAAGGAGAGAACAGGGGAGTGGTGCACCAGAAAGAGCAGGACACTCAGGCCGAGGAGGGGTGGGTTTGAAAAGGAGAGCATGGCTGGAGTCCAAGACAGGCTGAAATATGTCAGAGAGAAACAAAGAGGAAAAGGACATCAGTGAGTCGTTTCATCTGTAAAGTAGTTATCAAGTTATTAAGCTATGAACTGCACATCTAGACTTGGTGATCCTTTCAAATTCAAAGTGATGATTCAGTCACAGCTATTTTTCGAGTCAAATACTATTCTATATTTTAAAATTGTCAACACCACTGCAATTTGCAAAACAACCTAAAAAAGTGTAATATGACTAACAAAGCTGCACTATTTTTAGGGTATTTGAGTCTATGATGAAATAAAAGTCCGATGTCAAAAGCAATGGAGGAAAACAAATACAAAATAAAGAATAAATGCTGCAAATGTTTTTTGTCATCCTGGCCCTGTTAAATATTAAGTCCGTCAACACCTTTCCCTCTGAAATAAAAAAAGCACAATGTTATTACCTCTGCAGGTCTGAAGAGGTGAGGAGAACGTCTCAGGAGGTGGTGAGACGGTCAAGTGTCAAACAAGGACTGAATTAGTGCTTTTATTCGTTCCTGACAATACAGATAATGAGAGTGATTATTGAACCAACAATAAAACAGGACAAACCTCATAGCTGCAAAAAATACTCCTTCCGACAAACCTTTGGATTTGTTCTGACAAACTTGATCAACAACATTTTCTAAAATTACCAGGAACATTAGAATTATATCATTTACCTCCACCTGTGCAGACTGTCCTGAACAGTAATGGTGGCAAAATCTTCCTCAGTGAGACTTTCTTGTTAATATAGTTTCCAGCATCAGAACCCGAGTCACGTCCAGCAGTGTTGGTGTTTTTAATGTAAGACGTTTTACGGGTCCCCCCCATTTTAGAGGCTAATATCAAACAAACTCACAGTGCACTCTGAAAGGATAAGAATGAGTTTGATTAAGCTCAAATGCTGAACAACTCTTTTCTTATTTGAGTGTTGTTAAATATTGTTAAACTTTGAATCATTGGATCCTGAATCTTCCTTCTGCCACTGGACCCAAGGTTTGAATTATTCTTTCATGGTCCATTTCTACCTTCCCAAACAAAACAATTACATTAATATGTATAGTCAACAACTCTGTTGCCACCTGAGGTTTAAACTCTTCTTTATTGCACCTTGGCAAATATAAACATTTCAGTCACATTTCAAACATTATTGACAATAAAAGGCTAACTTCTTGACGCTAAAAGTATCTTTTAAATTTGACAAATGCATGTGTAATTCATGGCACAGTTTAAACAACACAAAATAATTCCTTGTGCCATTGACTACCATATTTTCCTTTCCAAACTAAGGTTCATGGTGGTCAACAGCAAACGGCGGGACTTTCTAATGTCTATCAGCCAGCAGGCCGACAGGTAACCCGTCCATTCATTGAAATGCTTATTGCAGTCCTAGTACAGCCACAGATACCAGATATTCTTTGTTAGAGCATTTGATTCATTGATTGCTGTAAGTATGTCATACAATTTTAAACAAACATTTTAAAGATTACCAACCCTGCCTTTAATTTCAAGTTTGTCATCTTGTTTTGGTGTTACTCTTCCCTAATGTGGCCACACACACACAAACTAAATAATAGTCTCCAGCTCTATAATTCATCTTCATGTGTGATGAGTGATAATGAAGCAAAACACAAACGGGAAAGAAAAAACAAACTACACCAGTACACCAGTACTTTTTACTTCCCAAATTTGTGTGAAAGCTAGTTACTTTTACGCAAACCATTTCTTATCCCCTTCCTGTCCCGTGAAAACCTCGTATCTCAAGATGAGTTGATTTAGAATGTTTGTGATGAACTGACGGATGAAGAGTTCCTTTATGTGTTGATAAAAAATCTTCCATCTGGAAAATGCATTGTCACAAAGCTGAAAGCTGTTTTTCTGAGCTAATGAAAAGTTTAACTTTTTAGAGATGTGGTTCTCACAAGGTTGCCATGTTGAGAGCATTGTGGAGGCAAAATATATATATATATATAGATATGTCCAGATGTTTATATTGAGCACTATTTAATGTTGTTTTAAGCTTGTTCTGCTGCTTTCATTTAAAAAAAAAAAACATAATTAAATGCATCTTTATTGACTAACTTTTTTCCCTGCATGCAAAGTATACTTCACATCTTTATTGACTTTTTTCCATCCATGCAAAGTATACTACTATTATTCTAATAACAATACACTTTTATTATAGAGCACTAATGCTATAGAGAATAGCATTAAAACAAGACTGAACTAGTTTAGTGACGACCGAAATTAGTGATGAATGGATGAGGCCTTATGACGTTTTGGGCTTCTTGCCAAAAGAAAGTAAAGCTTTGGATTAATGGATTTGAACTATACAGTGACATCTGGTGGTTTGTAGAACATATAGCATCCCTGTAAAACAAGCGCTGAAGCATAAAATAATGTGTAAATGTGTTGTCCAAAAAGCCTACAAATCAAATATCTTTTCATGTATCTTATGGTATGTGCTTTTTTCCTTCATATTCAACATCTAGCCTCCGACAAACGGGCTGTGGTGCTGATGTATCACCCTCACATGCCAAGCCATAATTCACGATGAGGTTGAATGTTACGATAAGATACGAGAAAAGTCAGAACCATATTGAGTGCCAATAATAGAGATATTGGCCATTTCAGTGTTTAACTGGGTGTACGGGTGACGAAGGAGGTTCTATTATGACCAGAATAACTCAGTTCAAATCTGTTATGTTGTTTTTAAATGGTTGAGGATGATGAGGTTGCAGAATCAGCTTATTCAACCTGCCATTAGAAAACAGCAAATGCTTCATTAAACATTATTATTATTATTATTATTATTATTATTATTATTATTATTAACAGTTGAGGCCTGTGTTACTGCTGCCAGCTTGTTACATTACATCGATGAGGAAGTTTGTTTCCACCCTGTTGATCAAATTTTATGTTATGAAACTGGACGAATAACCCCACATTTATTAATACACTACATGATTTTGTATCTCCTCCTATGAATCGCCACCTTAACGTGGTGGAGGAGTTTGAGTGGCTCAGTGATCCTGGGAGCTACGTTGTCCGGGGCATCAGCCCCTGGTAGGGTCTCCCAAGGCAAACAGGTCTCGGGGGAGAGCCCAGACTAAGAGCGGTTCAATAAACGTGTCAACCAAGTGCTATGTAGACCGGGCGGCGGGCCCGGCGGGAGACCTGGGCGGGCCAATCGCCGGCGGCATAGACTAGCTCTAGGGACGTGGAACGTCACCTCACTAGCGGGGAAAGAGCCGGAGCTGGTGCAGAAGGTGGAGCGGTACCAGCTAGATATAGTTGGGCTCACCTCCACACACAGCATGGACTCTGGAACCAAGCTCCTGGAGAAGGGTTGGACTTTGTCCTTTTCTAGAGTTGCCCAGGGTGAGAGGCGCCGGGCGGGAGTGGGGATACTCACGAGCCCCCGTCTGAGCGCCGCCGTGTTGGAGTTTTCCCCGGGGAACGAGAGAGTCGCCTCCCTGCGCCTACGGGTTGCGGGGAGTAAGGCTCTGACTGTTGTTTGTGCTTATGCACCGAACAGCATTTCGGAGTATCCGGCCTTCTTGGAGTCGGTGGGAGGGGTCCTGGAAAGGGCGCCGCCTGCCGACTCCATAGTTCTCCTGGGAGACTTCAACGCTCACGTGGGCAATGACAGAGAAACCTGGCGGGGCGTGATTGGGAGGAACGGCTTGCCCGATCTGAACCCGAATGGTGTTTTGTTGTTGGACTTCTGTGCTAGCCACAGTTTGTCCATAACGAACACCATGTTCGAACATAAGGTGGCTCATAAGTGTACCTGGTACCAGAACACCTTAGGCCGGAGATCAATGATCGACTTTGTAATCGTATCATCTGATCTGCGGCCGTATGTCTTGGACACTCGGGTGAAGAGAGGAGCAGAGCTGTCAACTGATCACCACCTGGTGGTGAGTTTGATCAGATGGCGGGGGAGTCGGCTAGAAAGACCTGGCAAGCCCAAACGTGTAGTGAGGGTGAACTGGGAACGTCTGGCAGAGGATCCAACTCCCACCTCCGGAAGAACTTCTCACAAATCCAGAGGGAGGCTGGGGACATGAAAACCGAGTGGACCTTGTTCAAAGCCTCTATTGTGGACGCGGCTGCTCGGGGCTGTGGCCGGAAGGTCATCGGTGCCTGTCGTGGCGGAAACCCGAGAACCCGGTGGTGGACACCGGGGGTGAGGGAAGCCGTCAAACTGAAGGAGGCCTTTCGGGCCTGGCTGGCCCAGGGGTCTCCTGAAACAGCTGATGGGTACCGGCGGACCAGAAGGGCTGCAGCTGCGATGGTCGCGGAGGCTAAAACTCGGGCATGGGAGGAGTTCGGGGAGGCCATGGAGAAGGACTTTCGGTTGGCCTCAAGGAAGTTCTGGCAAACCATCCGACGGCTCAGGAAGGCAAAGCAGGGTCTACCCCAGGCTGTTCTCAGCAGGGGGGGGGGAACTGCTGACCCGGACTGGGGACATCGTCAGGCGGTGGAAAGAGCACTTTGAGGAACTCCTAAACCCGGCCAACATGTCCCCCGGAGAGGGGGCAGCGCCGGAAGACTTTGGGGTGGTTTCACCCATATCCCTGGCAGAGGTCGCTAAGGTAGTCAAAAAGCTCCTTGGTGGCAAGGCGCCAGGGGTGGATGAGATCCGCCCTGAGATGCTGAAAGCGCTGGACATTGTTGGGCTGTCTTGGTTGACACGCCTTTTCAGTGGCGCATGGGGGTCGGGAACAGTGCCCATGGACTGGCAGACCGGGGTGGTGGTTCCCATCTTCAAGAAGGGGGACCGGAGAGTGTGCTCGAACTATCGTGGTATCACCCTGCTCAGCCTCCCGGGAAAAGCTTATGCCAGGGTGCTGGAGAGGAGGCTCCGACCGCTTGTCGAACCTCGGATTCAAGACGAACAGTGCGATTCCGTCCCGTTCGTGGAACAGTGGACCAGCTCTTTACCCTCGCAAGATTACTGGAGGGGTCCTGGGAGTTTGCCCAACCAGTTTACATGTGCTTTGTAGACCTGGAGAAGGCTTTCGACCAGGTTTTTGTGGGGGGTGCTGCGGGAGTATGGGGTGCCGGACCCGTTGGCACGGGCCATCCGGTCTCTGTACGCCTGCAGTAGGAGCTGTGTTCGTCTCCTCGGTAGTAAGTCAGACACTTTGGGTCGGTGTTGGCCTCCGCCAGGCCTGCCCTTTATCACCGGTCCTGTTCGTGACCTTCACGGACAGGATATCTAGGCGCAGCCAGGGGGCGGAGAGGATCCGGTTCGGGAGTCTCGGGATCGCCTCTCTGCTGTTCGCGGATGATGTGGTCCTGTTTGCCTCCTCGGACCGTGACCTCCAGCATTCACTGGGGCGTTTTGCAGCCGAGTGCGAAGCGGCAGGGATGAGAGTTAGCACCTCCAAATCTGAAAAATGATTTTGTATTTTGCATTATTAATAATAGTTAACATTGCGTCTAACATTTATTTTCATTATTCCCTCAATTTGTTGTTGTTTTTTGATAGGTCTCTTTTTTTGATTGGTATATAAAATGTCAGAAAATTGTGAAAGATGTCCATAACTTGGGCTGCAACTAATGATTATTTTCATTATCGATTAGTCTGCAGATTATTTGCAATGTTCTGAGCAAAGGTAAATACTGGATTAGATCTCGATCATACATGCAGTCTCTGCATTATTGTCATACATTAGAGCTGAGGTAAAAAAAAATGGAACCAGCAACGCTTGTAATGGTGCTTTGTTATATATTTAGAAAACAATAGCACAACAAAGTTTGGTTTGAAAAGAAAAAGTAAATGTGTCTGTTGAATTAGACCTTCAACTAAAGTTTGGTGGGATTAAACAAAATGTTGCTGAACAGCATCAGTTTGTACCGACTGGGAAATGTGTGACGTTTGAGGGATTAAAAGCTTCTTAACTCTTAAACCAGATCAGTTATGGAAGAAGTCTTTATGACTACCTGACTTTTAAAACTTAAGTAAGACAAAAATAACATGTACTTACTTTCCAGTAATTGCTCGTAAGGGATCTCCAGTGTGTGGACCTTTGTTTATGTTGTCATTGCTGCTTCTATCGGTCCAGCACCGGCATTCAACGGTGTTTGTATGTGCCCGACAAGGGCGTAGGTTTGGTCTCAGCATTGGTAGGGACACCGCCAGCCCCCCCCCCCCGCCATATTAAAAAAACGTTGTTGATATTATGTTGAACAGGCAAACTTTATTAAAATTTATTAACATTTGTGTAACTTAGAACCGATTGAAACATAATAACAGTAATAAAACCAAGAGGTCAGAAGAGGGTCTTCTGTTGCCATGAATTTAACAAGGTGGTACAAATTACCCCTCCTCTCTTATGTCCTCTATAGGTAAGCTCCTGTCTAGCAAGATACCTCATGCATCCCATCATTTTAATTAGACAGTGCCTTGCCTCCAGCTGTGTTTTATCCATTGCACTTAGTAGTTGGGTGTGAACTGGCGTTTTCTCCAATACATTTGTTGTTACAGCATGATGGTGTGCTTTACTCGCTTGATGGCGATTAAAGCTTTTAATGGGATTTTTCCAATTACTGAAACCATTTAAGCAGAAGGCTGGGTCATTCTTTCTTTCCAAAGTGGTCTTTTTGATGGTGTATGCTTTGACACACTCAAAACAAAGTACCTTTTATAAGGTAGGGCTATAATGCAGCCACAGATACTGACTATACCACTTTGCCTGAAACCGTAACTTCTTGTGCTGAAGTTGCTGTACTTCGATGGATTTAAGGTCAGGCTGGTATGGTTCACTCCCTATATGGTTCACTCCCTATGTCCATGATACTGCTTCACTCACTTCCTTGACGGTCACTGGCGCTCAAACTTACTGTTCCCTAAAGAACAAAGAGAGCTTAGCCTAGTCTGCACATGCATGTTTTAACATAATAATAATTCACTTAAAACAGGTAGACAATGTTTACAGCCATGATAACACACCTCAACACAGAATCAATTTAAGACTTCACCTGAAGCCCTGCAATGGATTTTCTGAGTTTCCTGAATGCATTTCAAAATAAGGCAGGTTTGCACTGTGTGGGTAGTTAGCCTACTAACGTCACTAGCTAACGTTAACTAACAACGACCTGGGCTTCTTGATAGCTATTTAACCTCTGGGTGGTGAAAAAACTCATATATCTCTTTTCTTTTTTGGTGGCATTTTCCTATCTACAAAGCACAAAAGGGTCAACAATATCAATGCTGAGACCAAACAAAATACAAATATAAGGCTTTCTTATTTCCTTGCATATTTAGCAGCTTACCGTGACTACTGCCAACTCTCTTTAGGCAAGTTACGATTCACGGAGTGTTTCTGACTCTTCAGCAAATTAAAGGCTGTATTTTTCACTCTTCTTGGCGACGAACATAGTATAGATATTAATACGCCTCGAGGGAGTTCCTTCAAACATATATTGGTTGTCTGGTTAAACTGATCAGATTCTTCAACATAATATTCATGAATTTTTGGAAAGACATGGACTTAAACTGCAACATGACATTGACGGAGGCATCCAATCGCGACTCTGTGTTTCTAGTTAGTTTTATTAATTTTAGATCCATGTTAAAGTTCGTTTGACTTTAATGTAATTTCCCTTCACTGTGTCACATGCTTTGAATTGAATAGCCATTTAATTAGCCATAACAGAAAATGAAACGGTATGTACTTTAAAAAATACATAATTGTGTTTAATCACTGTAAGTGTAAGTAAACACAGGTCTTTATGGACAGAGGTCATAGATGATGATGTACAACCGGTTCATGTGTGAATTTGTATTTGAATGTGGATAAAATATGTGTTACTACAACATAATAGATATGTTTTATGTTTTAGGTCAAATGCAGAAGCCTTTTTGCTCTCAAAGTGGGAGACATGAGGGGCCCTGTTTTTACTGACTCTGGGGTCCACATCATCCTACGTACTGGTTGACAGGAAGAAGCCACACAGTACACTCTCCTCTTGTGTCCTCACACACACAGTCCAACCTGACCTGATTAATTTTAATGACCCCCACCCCCAATAATCAAAGCTTCTGGGCTACATAGCATTAGTTTAATGGGATCATTTTGTTTGAATACTTCGATGGCACTGAACATCAAGTACGCAGATTATTCCTGTGATACCGCAAGCTTTTATTAACCCTGGCAATGCCATTATATAAAAAAATGAGTGCCTGTGACTCTGTTGAAGTGATTGCTCCTGTGGAAACAGTTTCACACCATGCAAGACACTGGAAGATGCGTCTGTAAAAGCTGGTTTTTGTATGTGCATGTCTTCAAAAAGGACCATTTACTGTATACTTTCCTGTAACCTTTCCATTTCTACTCTATGTGTGCCAAAGCATATCCTCAATCTTGTTTTGGAAAATGGATTCATAAGATATTTAAATTACTTGGACATGTATAATACAGCCCCCTGTAGTTTTAGAAAGTGCTGTAATTCTGAGTTCTCTGCATTTGGTATTGATTGAAATGTGTTATCTTTACAGATATCTAATAAGATACAATCATGCAAAGATAAAGATGGCACAGATTAAACTGTTTTTCCTGCATCAATAAAAAAATATTTTTGTAAGTCTCTTGTTTTTGGGGTTTATTTAGAACATAATTAAACAGTGAGCTCCTATTAATTTATAGACGGTATGTATGAGAATATTTTGAATAAGCACGAAAGAGATAATTTCATAGATAAGTCCTTCCACAGAGAGAGACATTAGTGTGTGGCACAATCATGTCTGTCATACCAGAAATATGCTGGAAAGTGTTCTCTAGTAAATAACCTGAACCTGGAACTCCGATCTAGTATTTGCAACTGCTTTTTTCTTTAATATGTCGAATATTATTTCAAATAGGATTTGGGGGGAATTATCACTTTTCTTTTGGTTGCTGTCGGACCCATGCAGTGGACTGATAAGCCATGATCAGCTGTATCAAAGGCAGCAGAAAGGTTTCAACAACAACACTTGCTTGATATTAGCCTCTAAAATGGGGGAGACCTGTAAAACATCTTACTCTAAAAACATCAAAACCGTCGGATGTGACTCGGGTTCTGATGCTGTGAAACTCACTGAGGAAGATTTTGCCACCATTACTGTTCAGGACAGTCTGCACCGGTGGAGGTAAACAATATAATTCTAATGTTCCTGGTAATTATAGAAAATGTTGTTGATCAAGTTTGTCAGAACAAATCCAAAGGTTTGTCGGAAGGCGTATTTTTTGCAGCTATGAGGTTTGTCCTGTTTTATTGTTTGTTCAATAATCATTCTCATTATCTGTATTGTCAGGAACGAATAAAAGCACAAATTCAGTCCTTGTTTGACACTTGACCGTCTCACCACCTCCTGAGACGTTCTCCTCACCTCTTCAGACCTGCAGAGGTAATAACATTGTGCTTTTATTATTTCAGAGGGAAAGGTGTTGACGGACTTAATATTTAACAGGGCCAGGATGACAAAAACTTTTGTAACATTTATTTCTTTTTTGTATTTGTTTTCCTCCATTGCTTTTGACATCTGAGTTTTATTTCATCATTGACTCAAATACCCTAACAATATTGCAGCTATGTTAGTCATATTACACTTTTTAAGGTTGTTTTGCAAATTGCAGTGGTGTTGGCAATTATAAAATATAAAATAGTATTTGACTCGAAAAATAGCTGTGACTGAATCACTTTGAATTTGAAAGCATCACCAAGTCTGGATGTGCAGTTCATAGCTTAATAACTTGATAACTACTTTACAGATGAAACGACTCACTGATGTCCTTTTCGTCTTTGTTTCTCTCTGACATATTTCAGCCTGTCTTGGACTCCAGCCATGCTCTCCTTTTCAAACCCACCCCTCCTCGGCCTGAGTCTCCTGCTCTTTCTGGTGCACCACTCCCCTGTTCTCTCCTTTGGGACTTGGACCAACGACCAGTGCCGTCAAGCTTCTTTTGTGCCGGGCCACAACCTGGTGGGGCAGGGCTACGATGCGGTCACCCTGAAGCGAAGAGCCCACGTGATCGACGTGACGACGTACCTGAACCCAAGTGGCTCCTGCAATCTGTACAAGAACCCTCATCATGGCAACGTTCTGCAGAAAGTAATTAAATAGAAAAGCACAAATAAAAAACCTCCACTGCACTAACAAACATGTTAACCATTGTCTTCTCACCTGTTCACACTAGAATGGTCTTTGGACTATTTAATTACTCTGATCTATTTTATTTCCAGGTGCCCGTCTCTGCAGGGGAGTGGCGTGCATTCAGCCACTGTAATGTGCAATATGACCACACTGAACACAACTCTGTCAGGTATTCTGTGGTGCATCATCATAAGCATACGTAGAAATCTATTCCCTGTTGGGAACCCGACTGTTTCAACTCCTTTCTGAACTCATATGCAGAAGAAGGGTTATCACTTTTACTTTTGCTTGCTGAAATGACAACTGTCGCTAATAATTACGTTAGCTAGTTAGTTGAAAACATTTTGTCTGGAAAAAAATTGAAAGTTGAGATGAAATCGAAAAATGTCTCTAAACCTTTAGATTACATTCCCAGCAATATTTTTGAAAAATGTGCTTGCTAATTCAAATTAATTTCAACCAGTAATATTACGACATCCATCCATCAATCAATCAGCAACTTTTAGTGACAAGAGGGTGTGTGTGGTGATTTAAATCAAATGCAAATGATTTAAATCCCTACAACTGTAGGGACACAATCCTGGTGTACCTGTTAGTTGGAAAAACCAGCTCTGCATTTTATGTCCTTTTGCAACTTTTCACATTTATTTCCTGTAACTTGTGTCCGCAGCTCCCTGATCAGGTACTACTCCAACGAAGGCAGTAATGGTTGGCAGGTAGGAAACATATCACAGATAATGTTGAAGAGAAACATATATTTAGCAATATTATTATTGTAACTGTGACCGCAGATGTGTAGACACGTTTCGACCCAATAAAAACGTTGTTCTTAATTGACATATTTTATAGATAGACCTTGACCACTTTGCGACTTAAAAAGGATGCATAATTATGAGCATTTGTTTCAATGTGATTGTTGAACCTATTATAGCCGCTTGTTGCTTCAAGGCATGAGGCTCATAATAATTATGTCTTTTTACAGAATGGCTTGAATTCCCTACAGTACGACCTGAACTATGTGGGATCACGGTCCGATCTGTATAAGTTTGCTACAGCCAAGTACCAAGAGGACTACCGCTACTTCAGCAGTCACAGAGTCACCTGTAGCCATTACAGGTAGGGTGACATTGCCTGCGGTTTTTCAACTAAGTTTTCATTCTGTTTAATTTAACAGTCGGTCTTTTTGTGTTTTAGCTACCGTTTGTCGGACAACCCGCGCATCAGCCATAAATTCTACAAGGCTTTCGAGAGTCTTCCCTATTCCTACAGCAGCTCCACCAAAACCCATTACAGAAATCTCATCAATACCTATGGCACACATTATACGCGCCAGGTTAAGACAAATGCACACTCTCTCCACTCACCACCTTTATTTTCTCAGCTCATAGGAATAATCAAATGTTCTTGTCTCAATAACATTGTACTTCATTTCAGGTTGAACTTGGGGGGCAACTGAATCGAGTCAGGGCCGCATGTATCTGTTCGTCCTCACTGAAAGGGCTCTCCTCAAAGCAGGTACACATGACACACACATGTTTATTTTAAATAAAAAACACAACACCAGTTTTCTCCCTAATGAGCCCCTTTATATACCAGACCAGGGGTCATTCTGAGATTACTCTCAGAGAGACCCTACCTACATTTCTCTAAGCGAGGAAAGGATAGAAACTTTGACCTCAGTGAAAAGGTGTGGTAGGGTAGTTACTAGCTGTGACTCATTCTTTTAAAAAGCAGTGATTGGTTGATCCATCATTATAAAAAAGGAAATGCAGAAATATAGCCGCCGGCTCTGTGAAGAAGAACTGCTCCCAGCTATTAACGATTAATTAGACCATATATCCATTCCTGCCACGAGATCCCCCCAAATGCAACACACTGTTCTTCAAAGAGTCATATAATGACCTACTGCACCACTAATCTCATCTTATTTCTCTCCTGTCTTCTAGGTGCACTCCTGCTTGAAGCTGGGAATCTCTGTTGGCCTTGGTCATACTGCTGTAGCTCACATCAAGACTTGCAACAATATCCTATACAATCAGGACGTCTCCACCACGTACTACCACGGTCTCCAGAACCACTACACACAGGTGGTAGGAGGAAATGGTTGGTCGGGGGAGTTTTCTCTCATCCGTGAAGACTCTCAGGGCTACATCAATTGGCTGAAGACCCTCACATATCACCCTGATGTTGTGAAGTATTCCCTGAGATCACTGCACGAACTGGTGCCGGACTATAAACGAAAGATAGCCCTGAAGGCTGCTATTCAAGATTACCTGAGTGAAAACGCCATCAGGCCCTCGATCCAAGCAGGTTATGGAAGCCAGATCCTGATTCCCTCAAAGTGCTGTAGTCAAAAGGTCTGGTGGGGACAGCTGGTGGTGACCATTATCCGAGGCTGGGGGCTAAGCGGAGTTGCACATGGAAATACTCAAGCGTACGTAGAGAAAGGGGAACAGGGTTGAGGGGTCGACATAGTGGGCACTGTGATCACGACTCGTCAAAGACGCATTTAAACTAAATACTTTTCTGTCTTTTTTTTCAGGTATGCTGTCTTGAAATACAAAAATGATGTTCATAGAACTCATGAGGTCAGTTCCAACGAACCTGTCTGGAATTCTAAATTCATTGTGGGAAAGGTCAGTAAATCTTCTTCCTCTTGTTTTGTTTGTTTTTCTTGTATGAAGGGAGGACAATAGGAGCGATTACCCTTCGACGAGCACTTTGCAGAAATGCAGTGGAAACATCTTAGGGGATGCCAACTCTTTTTATGTTTTTCTCATGCAGATTACCACGCAATTTACATTTGATTATTTATCATATGAATATAATGGAAAGCTTCGCTATCTACTGAATTTGATTGACTGTTTAAAAATGCCATACAGCTGTTTCAAATAACAGTACTGTACATGTTAAATTACTGTACTGTGTATAATTTGAATATATACAGTAATGCAGCACTGTACTGCATATCAATTGTAGCTTCTACGTGACCAGTTATTATAAATCCACTTTCATAACACGTTTGTTTGTTATTTTACATTATTCTGATTACAATTGTTTTTTTAAATCTCTTTGAAGGTGGAGACACACCAGAGTTTGACGCTCCAGGTCTGGCACAAGGACTATAGACAGGATGTGCTTCTGGTGTCATGTCCGTTCAATGTGCTCCGGGGATCACACACTCAGAAGTGTTCTAGTCTGAAAGGGAACGTCGAGTACAAGTACACTCTGACCTGCGACCAGTACTACACTGGAGACCAGTGCAACCAGTACAACAAACCAATTATTTATGGGTGAGAAACACGTGAATGGGCGTGTCGCTGGCTTTCCTTTCATGGTGATATCACATCTGTTGATTACTTTCTTCAAGTTGTCATTGAACACAATATAGGGTTTTTTTTAGAAAACATTTGAAATCAATGTTGTTTGTGCCAGTAGGGTTAAAGCTAAAGGTATTTTTACTGCAGCAATTAGATCGTGGTTGAAAAAAATAGGCTTCTGTTTTGCACCTGTTTTTATCAACTACTATTACTGATAAGCACTTTTATAAATTGGATTCAGTGGTTGGTTTTTACTGTTACGGTTTAAATCTTTTAAAATGTCTGCTGTAACAACATTTTCTGTCCCTTCTAAAGCAAATAAAAGCAATGAAAACCTAAGTTGTGTCTTTAAGTACTGTAAGTGTCTTCAAAAGCTAAAAAAAAACAGCTGATTTAAAACTGCACCCTGCACTGTATCTCACTTTTTTTTGTTAATACATTGTTTTAAGGTTGACATTTTTTGATATAATACCCACAAGTAAATGATCGGGAAACTACATCTAACAGGCAACTGTTAAAATAATTAAAAGACTTTTTTTAATGTATAAAAGCACTGTTTATACAAACATGCAGCTCAAAGTGCCTCACAAAGCAAAAAATACAAAAATAAATAACATTTTGGAAAAATAAAAATACAACAAATACATGTTTATGAATAGTTTATAGAATAAAATTAAAAGAAAAAGGGGATAAAAAATAGCCAATGATTAAAGTTTAAAAACTAAGGCTATAACATTACTCACAATTAAAAGGGAGATTCATTAAAAAAAGGTATTTTAAAGGCAGGGTGGGTAATCTTGGGAAACTACCAAGAGTAGATTCTCTTTTCCAATGTTAGTACCTCGCAGCTCCAAAAGTTGTTAAATCTAGTGAGAAAGTCCTCAAGTCGGCCACTCAAAACGCTTCCAATTGAAAACTTGAATAATTTTTGACATCACTGTAGTGAATGGAGGAGATGCTGGTTTTGTCCGTGTTTGTCTATCCTGAACTTTATATTTCGGACAAACACTATCAGGTCAATGACCTAAACGCCCATTTGTAGTGGAGACAAGCTCTTCTATAGAAAGTATGAATCGGACATCCCCTGTTTGATGGTCATGGTGAAAAAATATGTGAAACATCGTAGCCCAAATATGTCATTCAAAGCAGAGAGTTTTGAGCTGTAGCTGCAGCTAGTCAATCATACAACGGTGGTTAGAGTGGTGATATATTGTAAAGAAACATTAAAAAAAACACCACCCAGAAAGTGGATGTGGACACAGTCCTTTTAGCTTTATTCTAAAAAATTGAGAGGCTAAGCCCTTGTAGTCAACGACAGAGGCAAATATTTTTTTGATAATGTTTGAATTGCGCCATGAGTTATTTTAAAAAGTCAAAAAAGTCACAGTTTGTTATAGATTTGTTGTCATTTAGTTTTACGTGAAACCAACCTGTAAACTACGTCTCTTGTCACCAACAAGGCCGTTAGCTTGGCTTGCTAGCTAGCTAATTAACTTAGCAATATCCATACACAAATGTATTTTATCAGATGTGTTTTCCACAGCGACTCTTTTTATCAGCCGGGAAGTGAAAGAATGTGTAGGACCTGTTGTTGGTGTGACTAACGTTTCATCCTGATAAGAAACACACATCGTAGCTTCGGAGAGAGACGTCAATTATGCAAACTTTGGGTGTGTCTTTCTAATAACAAAAATGTCACAGTTATATATTTCAAAAAGTTTTATAACAAAATGCAAATTAAAAAAAAAAGAGAAGAAGGCGCCTGATGAGATTGCGCAGCTTTTGGGCCAGATGACTTTGGCCCAAAGCTGAACCTATTTTAGGACGCTGATTGGCTATATTGTGTATCACTCATTTATATCTTTAATCAGTAATTTGCTAAAATGCTTCTTAGACCCGCCTCTTCTGGGCCAGAACTATTTGGCCCCAGCTGCAGCTGAGACATGCAGACAGGCAGAGAGGACGTGCAGGAAGTGCAGGAAAAGCGTATATTTTGGGCAGATATCCTATTTTACAAATATTACTGGGTATATTCCATATCTCCAAAACACAAATATTGACAATTTGTATAATTAATATAATTATGTTATACTTTTTTGGGGGGCGGGGGCTCTAATGGCCAGCCGCCACTGGTAATAAGATTTTCAGCAAAAATGTCAAAAAAGATTACAACCCTGCCTTTAATCAAGTTGGTGTTATTCTGCCCCAATGTGGCCACACACACAAAGACTAAATAATGAGTGATAACGAAGCAAAACACAAACGGGGGCCCATCCTGCTACCGGGTACTGGTTTCCAGCTCTCCCCGTCTGACACCCAGTGGGGCGTAAATGTAAAAGCACTCATAAACTGCCCCCGCCCCGTCATGTCTCCGTGCCTCCTGCGGTAAAGGTTTCCTGTGTTGCGTTTACGCGCGTGTGTAAAAAGCAGCTCCCGTCGCGGACCACTGGATTCCTTCCTCTCATCTTCTGGAAATGGCGTTTGATTGAAACGAACTAGCCGACTGCAACAGCCCCGGGGGAACGCACATAAAAAAAAAAAACTCCGTCAAGGAACACCGCCGTCCGACACACGTGCAACTCATTTCGGTGACTGCGCGCTGTCACGGCGCTTTTCCGTTTAGAAGGAAGTGATGGAGAAGGAAAGTTTCTGACGCCTCTCCTCTCCGTGTTGTCGGGTCTGCTCTCTGCTCGCAGGAAAAGTTGGAGTTGGGTTTCTTTTTCGCTCGTCCTCGTCATAACGCACGGATACACTGTACATCTGCACGATCTGTATATGGATTCGGGATTAATAAGGTGAAATGTCTCAGGATTGGAAATGCAGCTCCACGCCTGCCTGTTGCTTTTTATGATCACAACAGGTAAGGACATCTGCTGTAAACTGCTACAGGGGTTATCATGTGGTCTACTCCTCCTTAACATCACTGAACTTTGTATTTATTTTTTGGCTGAAACTGCAGTTTCGTTTCCAATTATTTTTTTTTGAAAATGTAATCACAGCAGTGCTGCTCTTCTGTCACGTTGGTTGGTTGTTTTATGTAAAGTTGAGATTTGAGGTAACATTGGGTTCACTAGATTATTCAAGAGGTAAGAAACAAGGAGGGAAGATCTCTGTTTGTTATTTCTTTAACTTTTTCATGCCCTCAAAAAAAAATCGTGAGAATGATCTTTTGTTATCTTTGGTTGAACTGGACACAATTCGTGTCCATCATACTTTTTTATTATTATTTGTAAATCAGTTTTCACTGCAACATCACAGGAGTCAGGAGTGAACCCCTCTTTTTTTCCCAGCATCTTTTGTTCCCCTCTTTCCTCAGATAAAACATTGGCCTCGCTGCACCACCACTGTGGTGGAGATGTCAGCCTGGGCCAACAGCCAGCTGGTCACATCACTCTCACTTTACCGGGACTCTCTACTGACGCCAACAACACCCCCGACCCCATGAAGCACCAGTCTGACAGAACCCCAACGGTTTCACTTTGCACCTGGACGATAGGTGTTCCTCTGGGTCGGGCGGTACTTTTAAAGTTTGTGTGGTTGGACGGTGGTTCAAGCGTAAAAGTGCGCTGTGTTTCGAACGAGGAAAATCGGGTCCCGGAGAGCGGGGGGACGACTCTGCTCGCCCACTGTGATGGCGACAAAGCCACCTTCACTTGGACAGGAGCAGGCCGCTCCTCGAATGAAATGCAGCTGTCCTATTATGGTGAGAAACCATTACTCAATGAACTAGTTTCATTTATTGAGTCAGGATGGCCCACTTTCCTGCACCCTGATCATAAGAGTCTGATACAATTGTGGAAATAACATTTAGAGATGCTTATTTTGTTGTCTCAATGAATATATGTACGTTTCTTTTCTTTTCTTTTTTTTTTTTTACAGTAAAATAATATTATGGTTACTTTGGATGTACGATGTGAAACTGGAAAAGTATTGTTAAAACAGTGCAGAGAGTCCATCGGAAAGTTCTTGTGATCTGTGTTGTGAGAAACAGATATGGTATGTTGTGGTGATTTCCACTCGTGCCCCTCCTCACCCTCTCCCCCTCTGTTTTTTTTTTTTTTTGTTGTGTTTGTTCCTGGTCATGCAGTCCAGGAAGATGAGAGGAATTCCTCGGAGGACCACACCAGTCCACATTCAGATCTCCTGCGTCGGTCTTGGACAGGAACCAGCTTTACAAGCGGCGCTTCTGTTGGTCAAGACGTGGTGAGGAGGACAGACGGGGGCAGAGGTCGCCTCTTTGAAGGTCTGGAGGGGAGCTCTGGGCCTCGGTCTGCGTCTAGTCCCTCCTCTCAGGACCAGGGGCCGCTCCGCCCCACTTCACCCCTGCAGGGACTCACTGTGGCTGGGAGAGCCGATAGGGAAACTCTCCCTCTTCCTGAGGAAGAACCAAACAATGGAGCGGATACATCTGGAGCTGCTCACCTCGCTGATGGAAAAATATCTACCAGAGAGAGAGCACGCCCCTATTTTCAGCCCACAGACTCGCTGTTTCACACATCGCACACGGCAAACACGGAGAAAAAATCTGGCAACGAGCGCTCTCAAACCCAGATTGCTGCGACGCCTGCGACGCCCATTAGCTCCAACACCTTGCTTGGCACATATACAGCCACTCCGACATCTAAGCTATCTACAAACACACAAGCTCGCTCCAGCGCCAGAGTCCCACCTCTCAACTCTTCTTCACCTTCCAGGACAACCTGGGAGAGTGATACCGTCCTGATCCCACGTGTTGGAGCCGTTAGTGAGGCGTCTGGAGGGGAGCGCCCCCATTCCTGGAGGAGCCAGCGAAACACAGACAGACTTAACTCTGATCTGAGCTCCGCCGTCACCTCTGATCCTCTAAGATCCCCCACCGAACCTCAGCAGGTGGACTCGCACACTCATATTGAACCCACTGCGCCGTCGCCGTCATCCTCACAGGCCTCCAGCGGGACTCATTCATCCGCCGCCCACATCGCAGAGCTAGGAACCGCTGTCAGTGCCGCTGAGGCCGCTTCATTCCGTCTAAACACGAGTGGAACTGACTCATCTGCATCGGCTGGGTCAGAGGTCAGCGATCGAACTGCTGCGTTTGAGTTTTCTGACAAGCTTGGGATGCTTCACACTTTCACTTCCTCCACGCAGAGTCAAACAAACCCTCCACATAGCACAGAGGGCGGTGAGAGCTCGCCACCTCCCGACACGCCGTCCGCGTTCACACAGACGAGCGAAGAAGAGACGCGCGCGGCATCGCGGAGTGCGCGCGGACATTTTGCCGACACTACGTCCTCCTCGCCTGGCATCACCGGAGATCATGACGGGACTTTAAGTTTCACGGGTTCCTCTTCTGCACCGCTGACGTCGGGAGATGTAGTCCAGACCTCCGCTACCACAGGAACAACTAAAGACACTGAAACACACACCTTGCGTCCCACTCACACACTCATACGTGACAGCTCGCCCACAAATTCAACGACTCCTGTTCCTCCTTTGTCGGCCAGTACGTCCACACGCTCATCGACACCTTCATACACACTCCAAACACACACTGCATTACCCGGTCGCTCACATTTAACTCGCACACCACTTCCTTTGCCCTCCTCCACCAATGAATCCGCTGCACACACGCCGCTCATCGACCACGAAACCACGCCTGCGCCCTCGCAAACAATCCAATCGACATCTTCACGCACACCTCGGACGCCGAACCACCTGCCTTTGACGTCTCCTACTAATGTCCCAGTCACGCTCACACAGCCCCGCAACTACATCACTACCGAACCGACGTCTCCGCTCTCGCTCACAACTGCAACATCTGATTATGGATATGGAGGTGGAGAGGTAGAGGACGTAGAGAGAGAGGATGAGTCTCGGCAAAGGTTTCCAGGCAGCACAACCGCGCAAACTCTCACGGCCGGAGCTCCATCCTGGACCACAACGCATCCCAGCCAGGAGAAGCGTTTCATACCTTCGGTTTTGAGCCCCACAACTACTCAGACACCCACGTTCTACATCATGCCGGACCAACCTTCAGCCATCAGAGGTAATGTACACATTTGTGTGTGATTTGTGTGTAATATATTTTTTTTACCGTCCGGACTTGTTGTAATGGATTTATTTTCCCTGTTTTGTCCAGTGGAGTCAATTGAGCTGCTGCTGCAGATCGTTGTGGAAGAGTCCAGATCGGCTTTTACTTCTGGTTTGGAGGAAGACACCGCTGCCTGGGTATCATGTACACACACACACACTGGCATGCAGAAAAGCACCGACAAAGCATGTGATTACACAATAGCTTTAGTTTGACTTGGTGGCTGCTACAAAGTCCTCATTCCATGTTTCTTTCAGGTGGAGCCGTACCTTCAGAGAGCCCCAGGGTTCAGCAGGCTGCTGGGAGTCTGGAGCAGGTGAGGTCTTTATAGAGTACATTTAGACTGGAGCTAAGCTGCATTTAGCCCCATTTTGTGCCACTCATCTATTACCAATTACGTCAAGTCACAGGTTTTAGACACAACGTGGACATCTTTACACACTTACAAGTTGTTATTTGTCAAACGGTTGCATATTAACACGCCCAGCAGACATGGAACTACGTTATCCTTCATTTGAAGTCGTGTTTCTGGCCAAGTGACAAATGTAAATCAGATGTCCGTTCTTCCTTTTAGCTCTTTTGTGGTCTCCTATAACTCCTGAGACGGGAAGTATTTGGCTCTTTAGCCGCTTAATGCTCCACTGAGCCGATGCTAACAGCGTTAACAGTGCAAACTACAGCAAAAGTGCTAACAGTGTTTATCTGAGGGGGAAACCGGAAACCACACAGAGGGAGACATAACTCCAATATACCTCTACTATGCAATAGATGGTCAGGTGAAACAAGATACTTAGTTAGCTCTGTGACTGGAATACAGTGGGACACTTGAGAGGCACAAACGGCTGCAGAAGGTTGTGTGAGGAGAGCGACAGCAAGTGGATGTGCTGCTGTTTCAGTGGCCATGCAGTGCAGAGTCTGGTGGAGTTCAGAACCAGCGGGGCTCTGCAGTGGCTCGGCATGACTGGACCCGCGTCACTGTTGGAACGAACAGGACTAGCTCGGGCTCTGTGCGAGGGGAGGAGCTTCAGATCATCCAAGATCACCAACATCACACTGGGAGGTAAGCCAAGGTTGCGATGCCCACGGGTGATAAACACTACTGCTTGTGCAGTGTATTTTAGCTGTCTGTCCCTTCTAGAGAGGAGATATTAGGTCTCAGAATGCTTTCAGATTCCTCCAGTCTATAATTAAGGATATCTCAAGATTCTGGTGGAGTCTATTAGTCAGTGTTGTTATCCAGGATTAGAAAGTTGGCTCATCTTCCTTCTTCCAGAACAAGAGAAAACGTTTCGAACGCATAGCTACGAAGTAAATCTGCCTCTGCTTGGTCACATTTGTCACAAATTGGTGACATTTATGGGAATATTTTATGCAGCTTCACCGTCAAGTAAGGCAACATGTGTCCAATTTCAAACTGCATCAAAGAGTGGCTGGCGTTTAGGGAACGGACATCAACGTTTTTCAGACCCTTGTTCAAAATGTCCTCGGTGGGAATTCCATTCTTAACCTGCTTACCTAATTAACAAAGTTACCGGCAGACTCACGTGAACAACATCACGCAGTTTAGATTGACTGGGTTAAACTCCCAATCCAGTTATCGTAAATCTGATTATGATGACTGATATTAAACTTGTTACCGTGGTATGTGATCGTCTTACTGTGCTTGCTTTCGCTTTTGTTTTTTGCCATTTACGCAAATTCACAATGACTCATGTTCCCTAGCTGCATGTTTCCTGTTGGACAACTTGCATTTGTCTTTGCTGGCAGATTATTTGGGGCAACAGGGATACTTATTTACAGAGGGCCAACTCTGCATGTAAACATAATCACTCAATTAGAAGAGCGTGATGAGCAGGACCACTATAGATTATTTAAAATCTAATAATCCACAGCTGAACATGTGCTCAACAAATGCTCTATTTACTCCTGTTCGTTGCATTTGCTAAAAACTGCCCACCAGATTGTGGACATTGCTTTTCCTTTTAAACAATTAAACCAAATATCTCTTTTTTAAAGATGTAGCTGTTCAGTGGGTACTGTAATGGTCTTAAGGAGTGAGTGCCACAGACGGTATAGGGAAGTACTGACGCTGACTAACGCAATGTTGTTGTTTTTTTTCTTCATGGGATTTGTTGGCAATAATCAAAATGTAGAATAACAACCAGCCTCACCCTTCAACACACCTTCCCTCCAGGTCTGCAGGGTGATGTGTGCGA